>NW_026615171.1:0-31481 GCF_030052815.1 Hevea brasiliensis
TTCATTTCCATGTATCTTGCATTTTCTTGCAATTTGCTGGATTTCGAGATACTAGTTTGACCTAGCCGGACAACCTAGTTCCCTCGATTTTTGGGTTTTGGTCAAAACTACAAAGTTGTAGATCTATGTCTTATTGCATGCGGGGCAAAATTTCACGTTATTCTGAGTTATATAGACCAAGTTATGGCTATTTTACTATTGCTGGTCAAAATGCATCAAAATTGGTCACTTTAGGTCATTTTAGGTCATTTTAGGTTCGGCCAGTTTTTGGACCCGAACTTGTGCAAGCTATTTGACTTGCTTATGGTCATTTTTGGGCTTTTGTGTCTTCATAAGACATGTAGATATGGGTCTTAACTATTCATGATTAAAGTTTTAGGTCAATTGGACCTGTTTTGAGTGAGTTATGGCCTAAACACTAACTGCTGCCCAAATGGTAAATTTTCAGCCCTTATTTGCACTTAATCCGGATTTGGTCATTTTTCAAGCTACCTTGCAAGCAGAATTTTACCAAGCTTCCTTCATGAAAGTTGGCACATTTTGTGCCTAGTTTCACCTTCAATTGTTCTCATACCAATTGGAGCTACACACTTAAGGTTCTAGGCCCAAAACACAAACTGCCCTATTGCATTTTATTCATACTCATCAAAGATCACCTTTAACCCTTACCAAACTTCACCTTTTTGCCATTTCTGGTTTGTACCCTAACCTAAACATATTTCATAACATTTTATTGATCATTTTGGCAGCTTACAATCACATTCAACATACACCATTAAGTGCAGAATTTGTCAAATTCAATTACAACAATTTAACTACCTATTCATGCTCATTTACATGTCCAACTTCACACCATCACACATATACCCAAACTGCCATCACAACTAACACAATTCAACATTAATATTCCATCATCCAAACATGAAATAACATCCTTATGGTTCACCCAACCAGGCTGCCAATTCATGCATTACATTCCCCATAATTTCCAAGCATTCAAATTTCAATACACATTCACATATACTAAGTATACATCAGCCAAATAATTTCTTACACACATAAACATTTAATCAATCCTTTAATCCACCAGATACAAGCAAAAATAAACTACCCTTAAAGAGTTTTCATGGCTGCCAAAAATAAACATCTCCCTTAGAACATCAAACTCCAAAATTCTTCTCACAATTCAAGTACCCATAACCTCCTTGCTAACTTTAATGAAGCACTAACCAAAAACTCAAACTTACGACTTTGGAAACTCTTCAAAATCTCTCCAAAACTTGGTCTTCTTTCTGCCTATCTACTGCCCAAGCTATGTAGAGCAACTTTAATGAAGACAACTTGTGAAGATCATGGCTTGAAGGTGGTGTTTCTGCCCTTGCATGGTGGACACCATGGATGCTTCCATGGAAGAGAATTTCGGCTGGAATTTTAAGAAGTGAGGAAGAAGGTGATCTGCTGTCCAAATAAAGAGATAATGGTCCACTTTGATGGGTGAGTGGAGCACTAACCTTAATCTAATATTAATTTAATCTTAACTTTCATTTTCCCACCTTTAACTCTCTATTTTTGCTATTTATATTAGGTACCACTAATTTATTTTTTATGACATTTTCCAAGTGTAATATCATTTATTTTTAATGGAAATTTAGGTCAAAAGACAACTCGGGATGTCAAATGACCACAATGCCCACTGTTGGGTTGCATTCTAGATTTTTAGTAACAGGGTTTTGTCAGTTTTCGATTTCTCACTTTTCTTTGTACTAATTAATTAATTTTTTGATATTTCTAATGGTATTTATACTTCAATCGATGTCTCTTTAAGTCCTAAAAATATTTTCGGGGTTCCCGCGGTCGAGGAGCTGATCAACGGTCCACGTAGTGACTTCCGTCTTGATCACCATCGCTAGGGTTCTCGGCTCGCTTAACTTGGTTATATTTCTTTGCTATTATTTTTCCTTTGTTTTTCTTGTATTTTCTTTTCTCGTATTTCATTATTTTATGTCTCCTCACTCATATCGAAGTGTAGTTCTAGGCATCCTAGCTGTCCGGGCAACACTAGTCAGGAACGATGAGCACTCTGAACATAGGGTGTTACAATTCTCCCCCTTAAATAAATTTCGTCTACGAAATTTTACCCAATAACCATCTTAAAATAGTGATATGTTTATTTTATCCTTTCTATATGATCGTATAATATTTTTTACCTCAAATTTTTTTAAGACTTTTAACAATCTAATGCAATGTTTAATTTGTTTGTATAACACCAATCTTCTCTTACTATTGTCTGTCTAATATTTGATTCATGTTCCTTCTTGAATGACCCTTGAGGTCATGTTAGAATGATTTATCTAGTCGTTGGTCCTCTGACCATTCTAGTCAATAGTCTTCCTCATATTCGTAACATTTTTTTGTTATATCTGAACCTACTGTTCAAATTTTTACTTCCATAACTCTTTTTATCTATTAATATTCTATAACTTACTTCCTTTTGTACTAAACTATAACCTTTCGATATTCTAACTTTTGAGTTTTAAATCCCTAAGTAGGATTTTGAAACTTATTTCTAATAATTAAATTCTGTCCTAGCATAACTATACCAAAACAGATGCTGTTGGAAACTATCCTCATCTTGGTGTACTATCGAGTAGTACGTAGCTCTATACAATAATCTCAAGTCAGTACTGTAATCTGCAGCTTACAGTATAAACATTAAGAATATTGCATAGTTACTACGATACATCTTAATAGATCAAATTTTCTGATATTTTATCCTTTTCGAATTTACTGATATTCGAATCTTATTCTGATTACAACATCCATTAACAATTACTAACAATAACATCCTTGCCCTCATCTAGAGCAATTCCATTACTGCATCTTACTTTTATGTCCTCTTGCCTTACATTAAGTAGGCTCGCTAATTAGCTTTATAATTTATGGTGTGTTAGAAAATACTTTTTGCCGATAAACTCTTTTAAAACTAATTTCACTTATTATCACAATCCTTATCTTAAAGGACTAATCACTAATGCATCAAAATTTATTCCCCTGTAAAGGAATAATAACAGAACATATAATTCTAATACTAACATAAAAGTATGCAACTCCAGGTCAAACAATACATATATATATATATATATATATATATATATATATATATATATATATATATATATATATATATATATCTTAGTTACTAATTGAGAAAGTACCAGCAACAATGTCAAAAGTCTCAGCCTCTTCTCTCTGCCGTATAGCGTATACTCTAGCTGAAGCATCACCTTGTTCTGGCTGATTCACAGTACTCTAACTTCTAGGTGTACTACCCCTACCTCTACCTCTGCCTCTACTAACTGATGGTGAACTCTTTGGGGTAGAAACTTGGGTTGATGCCTTTGGTGTAGTAAATGATCCAGAACGACATGGATTTACATAATCCCTAGTAAAATGACCAGTCTCTCCACAATTAAAACATGCTCGTACAGCTCTATAACATACCCCACTATGTGGTTTACCACAAGTTTCACAAAGTCGATCTGACAGCGCATTTATGGGTTTCTGTTGAGTTTGCTGATCGGATCGAGGTGGTTTACATCGGAAGATCTATCTCTACCGGACTTCTTACTACCTCAGTTGTATCCCCCAAAGTTTTTCCTTTTTCCAGTAGGACCACTAGAACTCTGTTCTACTTACTTTCCCTCTTTTTTTGTCTTCTCTGATTTCTTTTTCTCAGGAACCGCTTCAGATTCAATTCTTTCTAACTCTAGTGCTTGAGAAATAAGTTTAGAGAAGTTAGTATGTTTGAATTCGACCACTTGTAATCTGATACTGGGCTTCAAGGCGGTTTCAAATCTCTTACATTTCTCCCTGCTGGTAGCAAGTAGACTTACTACATAATGGCTTAGGCGGGAAAATTCTATTTCATACTCAGCCACTGATCTGCTCCTCTGTTTTAGACTTAGGAACTCTTGCAGTTTCTGATCTACATAAGCATTAGGGACATATTTTTGTCTGAATTCCCTGAGAAAGTCATTCCATGTTAGCACTGCAGGTTCTACCAGACTATGGGGAATAGTTTTCCACCAGTCATAAGCATCCCCCTATAGCAAAGATACTGAGTATTCAAATCCCAGGCTCCTCGGTGCAATCTGATTTCTTGAATACCCTCTCCATCCTCTCTCACCACTGTTTTGCCTCTGGAGGATCTACTGACCCCTTGAACTCTGTAGCCCCATATTTCATCAATTTGGCATACTGTCTAGCAGAAGACTGTGGTTGTACCACCGTGTGCATTGAGACTTGAGTAGGCACATTACCGACCATTTGTTGGAACATTGTAGCCATCTGTTTGGCGGCGAGCGAAAGCTGCGATCTGCGAGTGGTCTTCTTGAACCAACGACATTGTGTAGAGTGGGGCATCCCCTTGCACCTCAGCCTCTATAGATTTATCAACTGAACGATCACCCTCTTCCATAGTCAATTCGAGGATCTTAGACCTCCTGAACAAATAACACAAGGAGATTTCCTCCCGTTAGTGCATATTTATAATGTAATGTACTGTATGTATCAAATAATGATATTGAGCAGTTGTACTATGAAGAAAGAATATTCAAATAACATGTGAAAACAGAATTTAAAAACTTTGCTCTGATACCACTAAAACATGTCACACCCTACCTCTCTATAAGGCATAACATAATCCTGTAGTATACCTAATGAATTACCAACTTCGTCTACTGATAACCCATTAAATACAATACAAGGGATTTTAAAACTTTTCTTACTTCTTTTACATGGTGAGCACTATTTACAGTGTTTAAAAAAATTTTTGAATCAAGTAAAACAACTAACACATTTTAAGAATTAATATTTTAGTTAATAATTTTGGCATTGTGCCATCTGTATTTTGAACAAAACAGTTCTTCAAAAACCTGTAAAAAGCACTTCAATATTTTTCTCAATCTCAAACTCCAACATAATTCAACACATTACGTTTTTCAACTCAAATCCATAATAATTTTTCAAAGACTGAGATAAAAGAAATACAGTACAAAATTTACAAGTCAAAATAACTCATAATTTACTTTACAACTTCAATGTACAATTTTAATTTACAACTGCTTAAAACCAAGAACAATATATGCATACGGTGAACATACATTCTGATTACAAAATGCAAAATATGATATACTCAATATACCCGATGATCTCTCACTGAAGCACTAGCAGCCTAGTCTGCTGCCCTGTAAGTCTGTCTACCTGCGACAGCAATGAAAAGCTGTCGCTGAGTAAAATTTACTCAGTGGTGCACAATAACAATTTGAAATGCGATACATAAATCTTTTATTGACAATTCACAAATCAAATAGTTCACAATTCCATTTTACAATTTACAAAGTTCATATAACATAAATTTGATCAAATAACTGAGTAACACAGTTTTGCCAATCAATAACACAATTTGATCAAATAACTGAATAACACGGTTTTGCCAATCCATAACACAATTTGATCAAATAACTGAATAATACAGTTTTGCCAATCAATAACACCATTTGATCAAATAACTGAATAACACGGTTTTGCCAATCCATAACACAATTTGATCAAATAACTGAATAATATAGTTTTGCCAATCAATAACACCATTTGATCAAATAACTGAATAACACGGTTTTGCCAATCCATAACACAATTTGATCAAATAACTGAATAATACATTTTTGCCAATCAATAACACCATTTGATCAAATAACTGAATAATACAGTTTTTCCAATCAATAACACCATTTGATCAAATAACTGAAGAATACAAAGTTGCCAATCAATATCACAATTTAGTCCATGACACAATTTTTTTCGCACATGCCGTGTTGTACACCACGACAAGACACACTCACCCTAATAATCGAAATCAATGAGGGAGGAAGCTAGCTGAATAATGAGTACTAATCCACACTCACCTCAGACTGGGAAGTCAAAGAGGGAGGAACATAATCACACTCACCCCAGACTGATAGGTCAAAGAGGGAGGAATATATTAACAGTGTCATGCCAAGTGTGAATCAAAACAATTTCAAATCACAATATTTCATACAAACCATAAATCACATTTTATCTTAAAATTTCCATTTGCAAAGTTGGCAACACAATAAGTTCCAAATAATATTCCCAGAACCAAAGCAATCAAAAATTATTCATAACTCATTTCTCCAAATAAATTTGCTAGTAAAAGCAGTAAATATCAAAATTATTGTGCACAAACACAATTTAAAACAATAACATATAAATAATCATAATTTATTTCAATTGAAAAATTCAAAAGAAATACTTATTGTGCACAAACCTCTGATAACTGTCTCCTGGCCTTGACCCAGTGTTTCCTTCCCTTTCCCTGAGTCTTTGCTAACTGAGAAACACAATTTGAAGTGTTTCAGTACTCATTTAAACAGTCTCTAAGAATAAGGTTCAATAATTAATTTATCGAATTCTAGTACTTCCTTAGTCAACCTAATATGTTGACCCTTGATGCATTCTAGGTAAATTAGGTTTTAATGTTACTAATATGTCACATTCGATAGTCTCTTAGGGTTGGTACACGTTACCAAATTCATTTCCATGCATCTTGCATTTTCTTGCAATTTGCTGGATTCCGGGATACTAGTTTGACCTAGCCGGACGACCTAGTTCCCTCGGTTTTCGGGTTTCGGTCAGAACTACAAACTTGTAGATCTATGTCTTATTGCACGCAGGGAAAAATTTCAGGTCATTCTGAGTTATGTAGACCAAGTTATGGTTATTTTACTATTGCTGGTCAAAATGCATCAAAATTGGTCACTTGAGGTCATTTTAGGTTCGGCCAGTTTTTGGACCCGAACTTGTGCAAGCTATGTGACTTGCGTATGCTCATTTCTGGGCTTTGCTGTCTTCATAAGACTTGTAGATAAATAGTTAAAATTTCAGGTCAATTGGGCCTGTTTTGAGTGAGTTATGGCCTAAACACTAACTGCTGCCCAAATGGTAAATTTTCAGGCCTTATTTGCACTTAATCCGGATTTGGTCATTTTTCAAGCTGCCTTGCAAGTAGAATTTTGGCAAGCTTTCTTCATGAAAGTTGGCACATTTTGTGCCTAGTTTCACCTCCAATTGTTCTCATACCAATTGGAGCTACACACTTAAGGTTCTAGGCCCAAAACACAAACTGCGCTATTGCATTTTATTCATACTCATCAAAGATCACCTTTAACCCTTACCAAACTTCACCTTTATGCCATTTCTGGTTTGTACCCTAACCTAAACATATTTCACAACATTTTATTGATCATTTTGGCAGCTTACAATCACATTCAAGATACACCATTAAGTGCAGAATTTGTCAAATTCAATTACAACAATTTAACTACCTATTCATGCTCATTTACATGTCCAACTTCACACCATCACACATATACCCAAACTGCCATCACAACTAACACAATTCAACATTAATATTCCATCATCCAAACATGAAATAACATCCTTATGGTTCACCCAACCAGGCTGCCAATTCATGCATTACATTCCCATAATTTCCAAGCATTCAAATTTCAATACATATTCACATATACTAAGTATACATCAGCCAAATAATTTCTTACACACATAAACATTTAATCAATCCTTTAATCCACCATATACAAGCGAAAATAAACTGCCCTTAAAGAGTTTTCATGGCTGCCAAAAATAAACATCTCCCTTAGAACATCAAACTCCAAAATTCTTCTCACAATTCAAGTACCCATAACCTCCTTGCTAACTTTAATAAAGCACTAACCAAAAACTCAAACTTACCACTTTGGAAACTCTCCAAAATCTCTCCAAAACTTGGTCTTCTTGCTGCCTATCTAGTGCCCAAGCTATGTAGAGCAACTTTAATGAAGACAACTTGTGCAGATCATGGCTTGAAGGTGGTGTTTTGGCCCTTGCATGGTGGACACCATGGATGCTTCCATGGAAGAGAATTTCGGCTGGAATTTTAAGAAGTGAGGAAGAAGGTGATCTGCTATCCAAATAAAGAGATAATGGTCCACTTTGATGGGTGAGTGGAGCACTAACCTTAATCTAATATTAATTTAATCTTAACTTTCATTTTCCCACCTTTAACTCTCTATTTTTGCTATTTACATTAGGTACCACTAATTTATTTTTTTATGACATTTTCCAAGTGTAATATCATTTATTTTTAATGGAAATTTAGGTCAAAAGACAACTCGAGAGGTCAAATGACCACAATGCCCCAGTTCGGGTTGCATTCCCAATTTTTCGGTAACACCTAGTTTTGTCCATTTTTCGATTTCTCACTTTTCTTTGTACTAATTAATTAATTTTTCTTTGATATTTCTAATGGTATTTATACTTCAATTGATGTCTCTTTAAGTTCTAAAAATATTTTCCAGGGTTCCCCGTAGTCCAGGGCTAGTCAACGGTCCATGCCGTGACTTCCCGGTGTAACACCCCTAAGTTCGGTAGTGCGTTCTACTGTTCCGGTGACCAGTGTTGTCTGGACAGCTAGGATGCCTAGAACTACACTTCGATATGAGTGAGAAGACATAAAATAATGAAATACAAGAAAAGAAAATACAAGAAAAACAAAGGAAAAATAATAGCAAAGAAATGTAACCAAGTTAAGCGAGACGAGAACCCTAGCGATGGGTGACCGCACCGGAAAGTCACGGCGTGGACTGTTGACTAGCCCTGGACCACGAGGAACCCTGGAAAATATTTTTAGGACTTAAATAAACACCTATTGAAGTATAAATACCATTAGAAATACCAAAGAAAAATTAATTAATTAGTACAAAGAAAAGTGAGAAATCGAAAAACGGACAAAACTCGGTGTTCTGAAAAATCGTGAATGCAACCCGATAGGGGCATTGTGGTCATTTGATACCCAGTTGTCTTTTGACCTAAATGTCCATTAAAAATAAATAATATTACACTTGGAAAATATAATGGAAAATTAATTTAGTGGTACCTAATGTAAATAGCAAAAATGGAGTGTAAATGGAGTAATTATCACTTAAAACTTATTAAATTATTATCCTAGCATGAGTGGAGCACTATGGGATTGAATAACCATTAATTGGGCAGGTGTATCTCAACTAACATCTTCATCTTCTACAATTCACTCACCATGCCGAAATCAAAAGCTTGAGAACCATCCCATGGCCGCCCAAATGCGTGGCTCATTATACCCATTTTCAAGCTAAACTTTGTTTACTTGTCTTCATTAATTTTGATCCCCACCTCACAAGGAAGAAGTAGATACCAAAATCAAGGGATTTTAGTGAAGATTTAACAAGTCCCAACAATAGGAAAGTGTTTAAATTAATTTAGTTCTTATGTAAAGTTTGTGGAAAGCTTGAGTTGAATGAATTGATGAAGAAATTTTGAGGTTTTGGTGAATTGTTATTATGTACTAGTCTAGGCAGCCATGGTAATTAAAGAATTTGAATTATTTTCACATGAAATTTATTGGTATTGATGTTGATTAAAGTGAATAGAAGTTTAGTAGGTTAATTGTTAGTGTATGTTAAAGTTGTGCACTTGAATTGGAAATTATATTAAGTTTGAATTCTATGCGTAAATGATTAAATGGACAGCCATGAAATTGTACACTAAATGAAATATTATTACATGTATTGTGAAGAATTAATGATGGACTAATGTGAGTTAAAGTTTTGGTAAGTTAACTTCATGTATATGTGATGTTGAACCAAATGGAGAATTGAGTTTGATAATAATTATGGAGACTTTACAATGCGGCAGCTTGTTAACTCCTTGAAGGATGCTGGAATTCATGAAGATGTTTGATGAATTATGGTCCTAAAATTTGCCAAATGTGCATATAAGTTAGTGGTGAAGTTGTATGTTAGGATAGTGGAGAAGTTATGTGTTGTGGTTAGGTGATTAAGTTGTTGTAAATGAGTTTGACAAATTCTGCACTTTATGGTGTATGTTTAATGTGATTGTAAGCTGCCAAAATGACCAATAATATGTTGTGAATTATGTTTAGGTCATGGTACAACCAGAATTGGCTTGAATTTTAAGTTTGGTAAGTGTTAAAAGTGATCCTTGATGTGTATGAAGGAAATGCAATAAGGCAGTTTGTGTTTTGGGCCTAGAATTTTAAGTGTGTGGCTCTAATTGGTATGAGACCAATTGGACATGAAACTACGCATAAAATGTGCGAACTTTCATGAAGGAAGCTTGCCAAAATTCTGCTTGCAAGGTAGCTTGAAAAATGACCAAATCCGGATTAAGTGCAAATAAGGCCTGAAAATTTACCATTTGGGCAGCAGTTAGTATTTAGGCCATAACTCACTCAAAACAGGTCCAATTGACCTGAAATTTTGACCATGAATAGTTAAGATCCATATCTACAAGTCTTACGAAGACACCAAGGCCCAGAAATGACCATAAGCAAGTTAAACAGCTTGCATAAGTTTGGGTCCAAAAACTGGCCGAACCAAAATTGACCTATATCTACAAGTCTTATGAAGACACCAAAGCCCAGAAATGACCATAAGCAAGTCAAACAGCTTGCATAAGTTCGGGTCCAAAAACTGGCCGAACCAAAATTGACCTAAAATGACCTAAAGTGACCAATTTTGATGCAATTTGACCAGCAATAGTAAAATGACCATAACTTGGTCTACATAACTCAGAATGACCTGAAATTTTACCCCGCGTGCAATAAGACATAGATCTACAAGTTTGTAGTTTTGACCAAAACCCAAAAATCGAGGGAACTCGGTCGTCCAGCAAGGTCAAACTAGTATCCCGGAATCCGGTAAATTGCAAGAAAATGCAAGATACATAGAAATGAATTTGGTAACGTGTACCAACCCTAAGAGATGATCGAATGTGACATATTAGTAACATTAAAACCTAATTTACCTAGAATGCATCAAGGGTCAACATATTAGGTTGACTAAGGAAATAATAGAATTCGATAAATTAATTATTGAACCTTATTCTTAGAGACTGTTTAAATAATTACTGAAACACTTCAAATTATGTTTATCATTTAGCAACGACTCGAGGAAAGCGGAAGGAAAGCTGAGTTAGAGCCAAGAGGCATATATCAAAGGTTTGTGCACAATATTTATTTCTTTTGAATTTTTCAATTGAAATAAATTATGATTATTTGTACGTTATTGTTTTAAATTGTGTTTGTGCACAATAATTTTGTCTTCTCATTTTCTACTTAAAAATTTAATTGAACATTATAGTTTTAAATTGTGTCCGTGCACAATACTTTTATATTCACTGCTTTTACTAGCAAATTTATTTGGACAAATGAGTTATGAATAATTTTTTATTGCTTTGGTTTTGGGAATATTATTTGGAACTTATTGTATTGCCAACTTTGCAAATGGAAATTTTGAGATAAAATGTGATTTATGGTTTGTATGAAATATTGTGATTTGAAATTGTTTTGATTCACACTTGGCATGACACTGTTACTATGTTCCTCCTCCATTTATGGGGTGAGTGTGATATATTCCTCCCACTCTGACTTATCAGTCTGGGGTGAGTGTGATTATGTTCCTCCCTCTTTGACTTCCTAGTCTGAGGTGAGTGTGGATGAGTACTCATTATATAGCTAGCTTCCTCCCTCATTGATTTCGATTATTGGGGTGAGTGTGTCTTGTCATGGTTTACAACACGGCATGTGTGTAAAAATTGTGTCATGGCCCAAATTGTGTTATTGATTTGCAAAACTGTGTTACTCAGTTATTTGATCAAATTTGTGTTAGATGAATTTTGTAAATTGTGAAATGGAATTGTTAATCATTTGATTTGTGAACTATCGATAAAAGATTTATTTATCGCATTTCAAATTGTTATTGTGCACCACTGAGTAAATTTTACTCAGCGATAGCTTTTCATTGCTATCGCAGGTAGACAGACTGACAGGGCAGCAGACTAGGCTGCTAGTACTACACTGAGAGATCATTGGGTATATTAAGTATACCATATTCTGCATTTTATATTGTAATGTATGTTCACTGTATGTATATAGTATTCTTGGTTTTGACTAGTTGTAAATTAAAATTGTACATTGAAGTTGTAAAATAAATTATGAGTTATTTTGACTTGTAAAATTTGTATTATATTTCTTTTATCTCATTCTTTGAAAAATTATTGTGGATTTGACTTGAGAAATATATTGTGTTGTTTAGCTGTTGGAGTCGAGATTGAGAAATCTATTTGAAGTGCTTTTTACAGGTTTTCTGGAGAACAGTTTTGTTTAAAATACAGATGGTACTCCGCCAAAATTTTTACAGAAATTGTTAATTCTTAAAATGTGTTAGTTGTTTTACTTCAATTTAAAAAAAATTTTTTTTAGCACCTGTAAATAGTGCTCACCACTATAAAAAGAAGTAAGAAAAGTTTTAAAATCCCTTGTAGTGTATTTAATGAGTTATCAGTAGACGAAGTTGGTAATTCATTAGGTATACTACGGGATCATGTTATGCCTTATAGAAGGGTAGGGTGTGACATGTTTTAGTGGTATCAGAGCAAAGTTTTTAAATTCTATTTTCACAGGTTATTTGAATATTCTTTCTTCATGGTACAACTGCTCAATATCATTGTTTGATACATACAGTACATTACATTATAAATATGTACTAACGGGAGAAAATTTCCTTGTGTTATTTGTTTAGGAGGTCTAAAATCCTCGCATTGACTATGGAAATCGTTCAGTCGATCAATCTATAGAGGCTGAGGTGCAAGGGGATGCCCCAGGCCTACACAATGTCAGTGGTTCAAGCACACCCCGCATCGCGATTTCTGCTTTCGTTTGCTCGTGAGATGGCTGCAATGTTCAAACAAATGGCTGGTAATGTGCCTACTCAAGTCCTAATATAGGCACCAGTGGTACAACCACAATCTTCTGCTAGACAGTATGACAAATTGATGAAATATGGGGCTACAGAGTTCAAAGGGACAGTAGATCCTCTAGAGGCTGAACAGTGGTTAGTGAGGATGGATAGGGTATTCAAGAAACTGCATTGCACGGAGGAGCTCGATTTGAAAAATCAGTATCTTTGCTACAAGGGGATGTTTATGGTAGTGGAAAACCATTCCCACGATGCAGTAGAACTGCAGTGCTAACATGGAGTGACTTTCTCAGGGAATTCTAACAAAAATATGTCCCTGATGCTTGAGTAGATTAGAAACTGCAAGAGTTCCTAAGTCTAAAACAGGGGAGCAGATCAGTGGCTGAGTATGAAAGAGAATTTTCCCGCCTAAGCCATTATGCAGTAAGTCTACTTGCTACCAGTAGGGAGAGATGTAAGAGATTTGAAATTGGCTTGAAGCCCGATGTCAGTTACAAGTGGTCGGATTCAAACATACTAACTTCTCTGAACTTATTTCTCAAGCACTAGAGTTAGAAAGAATTGAATCTGAAGCGGCCCTTGAGAAAAAGAAATCAGAGAAGACAGAAAAAGAGGGCGATCGATGAAACGAGTTCGGTGGTCCTCTTTGGAAAGAGGAAAAACTTTGGGGGATACAACAGAGGTAGTAAAGAAGTCTGGTAGAAATAGATCTTCTGGACAGAAACCACCTCGATCTGATCAGCAAACTCAACAGAAACCCAGGAATGCGCTGTCAGATCAACTTTGTGAAACTTGTGGTAAACCACATAGTGGGGTATGTTATAGAGTCGCATTTGAGCATGTTTTAATTGTGGAGAGATCGGTCATTTTGCTAGGGATTGTGTAAATCCATGTCGTTCTGGATCATTTACTACACCAAAGGGATCAACCCAAGTTTCTACCCCAAAGAGTTCACCATCAGTTAGTAGAGGCAGAGGTAGAGGTAGGGGTAGTACACCTAGAAGTCAGAGTACTGTCAATCAACTAGAACAAGGTGATGCTTCAGCTAGAGTATACGCTATACGGCAGAGAGAAGAGGCTGAGACTTTTGACATTATTACTGGTACTTTCTCAATTAGTAACTAAGATATATATATGTATTGTTTAACCTGGAGTTTGCATACCTTTATGTTAGTGTTAGAACTATATGTTATATTGTTATTCCTTTACAGGGAGAATAAATTTTGATGCATTAGTGATTAGTCCTTTAATATAAGGATTGTGATAATAAGTGAAATTAGTTTTGAAAGAGTTTAGCGACAAAAAGTATGTTCTAACACACCATAAATTATAAAGCTAAATGGCAAGCCTACTTGATGTAAGGCAAGAGGACATAAAAGTAAGTTACAATAATAGAATTGCTCTAGATGAGGGCAAGGATGTTACTGTTAGTAATTGTTAATGGATATTGTAATCATAATAAATTCGGGATATTAGTGAATTCGAAAAGGATAAAAGATAGGAAAGTTTGATCTATTGGGATGTATCATAGTAACTATGCAATATTCTTGATGTTTATACTGTAAGCTACAGATTACAGTACTGACTTGAGATTATTGTGTAGAGCTACGTACTACTCGATAGTACACCAAGATGAGAATAGTTGCGAACGGCATACGTTTTGGTATAGTTATGCCAGAACAGAATTTAATTGTTGGAAATAAGTTTGAAAGTCTTACTCAGGGAGTTAAAACTCAAAAGTTAGAATATTGAAAGGTTATAGTTTAATACAAAAGGAAGTAAGTTATAGAATGTTAATATATAAAAAGAATCGGGGAAGTAAAAATTTGAACAGTTGGTTCAGATATAACAAAGAAATGTTACGAATGTGACGAGGACTATTGACTAGAATGGTCAGAGGACTATTGACTAGAGAACATGAACTGAAATATTAGACAGCACAATAGTACGAGCAGATTGGTGTTATACAAACAAATTAAATATTGTATTAGATTGTTAAAAGTCTTATACAAATTCGAGAGAAAGAAGATTATACGATCATATAGAAAGGAGAAAATAAACGTATGACTATTGTAAGATGGCTATTAGGTAAAATTTCACGGACGAAATTTATTTAGGGGGGGGAGAATTGTAACACCCCTAAGTTCGGTAGTGCGTTCTACTGTTCCGGTGACTAGTGTTATTTGGACAGCTAGGATGCCTAGAACTACACTTCGATATGAGTGAGAAGACATAAAATAATGAAATACAAGAAAAGAAAATACAAGAAAAACAAAGGAAAAATAATAGCAAAGAAATGTAACCAAGTTAAGCGAGCCGAGAACCCTAGCGATGGGTGACCGCTCCTGGAAGTCACGGCGTGGACCGTTGACTAGCCCTGGACCGCAGGGAACCCTGAAAAATATTTTTATGACTTAAATAAACACCTATTGAAGTATAAATACCATTGGAAATGTCAAAGAAAAATTAATTAATTAGTACAAAGAAAAGTGAGAAATCGAAAAATGGACAAAACCTTGTTATTAGAAAAATTGGGAATGCAACCCGAACAGGGGCATTGTGGTCATTTGACACCCCGAGTTGTCTTTTGACCTAAATTTCCAATAAAAATAAATAATGTTACACTTGGAAAATATAATGAAAAATTAATTTAGTGATACCTAATGTAAATAGCAAAAATGGAGTGTAAATGGAATAATTATCACTTAAAACTTATTAAATTATTATCCTAGCATGAGTGGAGCACTATGGGATTGAATAACCATTAATTGGGCTGGTGTATCTCCACTAACATCTTCATCTTCTACAATTCACTCACCATGCCGAAATCAAAAGCTTGAGAACCCTCCCATGGCCGCCCAAATGCGTGGCTCATTATACCCATTTTCAAGCTAAACTTTGTTTACTTGTCTTCATTAATTTTGATCCCCACCTCACAGGGAAGAAGTAGATACCAAAATCAAGGGAGTTTAGTGAAGATTTAACAAGTCCCAACAATAGGTAACTGTTTAAATTGATTTAGTTCTTATGTAAAGTTTGTGGGAAGCTTGAGTTGAATGAATTGATGAAGAAATTTTGAGGTTTTGGTGAATTGTTATTATGTACTAGTTTAGGCAGCCATGGTAATTAAAGAATTTGAATTATTTTCACATGAAATTGATGGGTATTGATGTTGATTAAAGTGAATAGAAGTTTAGTAGGTTAATTGTTAGTGTATGTTAAAGTTGTGCACTTGAATTGGAAATTATATTAAGTTTGAATTCTATGCATAAATGATTAATGGACAGCCATGAAATTGTACACTAAATGAAATATTATTTCATGTATTGTGAAGAATTAATGATGGACTAATGTGAGTTAAAGTTTTGGTAAGTTAACTTCATGTATATGTGATGTTGAACCAAATGGAGAATTGAGCTTGAAAATAATTATGGAGACTTTACAATGCGGCAGCTTGTTAACTCCTTGAAGGATGCTGGAATTTGTGAAGATGTTTGATGAATTATGGTCCTAAAATTTGCCAAATCTGTATGTAAGTCAGTGGTGAAGTTGTATGTTAGGATCGTGGAGAAGTTATGTGTTATGGTTAGGTGATTAAGTTGTTGTAAATGAGTTTGACAAATTCTGCACTTTATGGTGTATGTTGAATGTGATTGTAAGCTGCCAAAATGACCAATAATATGTGTGAATTATGTTTAGGTCATGGTACAGCCAGAATTGGCTTGAATGTTAAGTTTGGTAAGTGTTAAAAGCGATCCTTGATGTGTATGAAGGAAATGTAATAAGACAGTTTGTGTTTTGGGCCTAGAATTTTAAGTGTGTGGCTCCAATTGGCATGAGACCAATTGGAGGTGAAACTAGACACAAAATGTGCCAACTTTCATGAAGGAAGCTTGCCAAAATTCTACTAGCAAGGTAGCTGGAAAAATGACCAAATCCGGATTAAGTGCAAATAAGGCCTGAAAATTTACCATTTGGGCAACAGTTAGTGTTTAGGCCATAACTCACTCAAAACAGGTCCAATTGACCTGAAATTTTGACCATTTGGGAAATAGTTATGACCCATATCTACAAGTCTTATGAAGACACCAAAGCCCAGAAATGACCATAAGCAAGTCAAACAGCTTGCATAAATTTGGGTCCAAAAACTGGCCGAGCCAAAATTGACCTAAAATGACCTAAAGTGACCAATTTTGATGCAATTTGACCAGCAATAGTAAAATGACCATAACATGGTCTACATAACTCAGAATGACCTGAAATTTTTTCCCCGCGTGCAATTAGACATAGATCTACAAGTTTGTAGTTTTACCCGAAAACCGAGGGAACTAGGTCGTCTAGCTAGGTCAAACTAGTATCCTGGAATCCAGTAAATTGCAAGAAAATGCAAGATACATAGAAATGAATTTGGCAACGTGTACCAACCCTAAGAGACTATCGAATGTGATATATTAGTAACATTAAAACCTAGTTTACCTAGAATGCATCGAGGGTCAACATGTTAGGTTAACTAAGGAAATAATAGAATTTGATAAATTAATTATTAAACCATATTCTTAGAGACTGTTTAAATGAGTACTGAAACACTTCAAATTGTGTTTCTCAATTAGCAACGACTCAGGGAAAGGGAAGGAAACACTGAGTCAGAGCCAAGAGGCATATATCAAAGGGTTGTGAACAATATTTGTTTCTTTTGAATTTTTCAATTGAAATAAATTATGATTATTTGTACGTTATTGTTTTAAATTGTGTTTGTGCACAATAATTTTGACTTCTCATTTTCTACTTAAAAATTTAATTGAACATTATAGTTTTAAATTGTGTCCGTGCACAATACTTTTATATTCACTGCTTTTACTAGGAAATTTATTTGGAGAAATAAGTTATGAATAATTTTTTATTGCTTTGGTTTTGGGAATATTATTTGGAACTTATTGTATTGCCAACTTTGCAAATGGAAATTTTGAGATAAAATGTGATTTATGGTTTGTATGAAATATTGTGATTTGAAATTGTTTTGATTCACACTTCGCATGACACTGTTACTATGTTTCTCCTCCATTTATGGGGTGAGTGTGATATATTCCTCCCTCTTTGACTTATCAGTCTGGGGTGAGTGTGACTATGTTTCTCCCTCTTTGACTTCCCAGTCTAAGGTGAGTGTGGATGAGTACTCATTATATAGCTAGCTTCCTCCCTCATTGATTTCGATTATTGGGGTGAGTGTGTCTTGTCTTGGTGTACAACACGGCATGTGTGTAAAAATTGTGTCATGGCCCAAATTGTGTTATTGATTTGCAAAACTGTGTTACTCAGTTATTTGATCAAATTTGTGTTATATGAATTTTATAAATTGTGAAATGGAATTGTGAATCATTTGATTTGTGAACTGTCGATAAAAGATTTATATATCACATTTCAAATTGTTATTGTGCACCACTGAGTAAATTTTACTCGTGATAGCTTTCATTCTTTGTCGCAGTAGATGACTAACGAGGCAAACTAGAAGGCTAGTACTACTGTGAGAGATCATCGGGTATATTGAGTATACCATATTACGCATTTTATATTGTAATATATGTTCCTTTGTATGTATATAGTGTTCTTGGATTTGAGCAGTTGTAAATTAAAATTGTACATTGAAGTTGTAAAATAAATTATGAGTTATTTTGACTTGTAAAATTTGTATTATATTTCTTTTATCTCATTCTTTGAAAAATTATTGTGGATTTGACTTGAGAAATATATTGTATTGTTTAACTGTTGGAGTCGAGATTGAGAAATCTATTTGAAGTGCTTTCTGAGTTTTCAAGAACTGTTTTGTTCAAAATATAGATGGTACTCATGAAAATTTTTATAGAAATTATTAATTCTTAAAATGTGTTAGTTGTTTTACTTGACTTAATTTTTTTAACACCTATAAATAGTGCTCACCACTATAAAAAGAAGTAAGAAAAGTTTTAAAATCCCTTGTAGTGTATTTAATGAGTTATCAGTAAACGAAGTTGGTAATTCATTAGGTATACTACGGGATCATGTTATGCCTTACAGAGGGGTAGGGTGAGACAAATTTAAAGATGTGCTCTTAATTACTTACGATTAATAATTTGGGGGTTTTGGAGTCACATTGTTGGCCCTTTTTGTTGATAAAGGAGTGTTCAATATCTCACCATTTTAGGTTTCCCAAGAACACAGGTGCATGGGATGACCCCATGGTGAATTGGTGTTTTATTTATTTGATTTGTTACATATCTTATCTAATTTTTCAGCTTTGAGTTTGGGATTCTAATTATAAAAAGATGTTATTTGAGTCCCTAAAGATTCGTAATGAGTGAGGATGGTTCTCGGCTCACATGTTAGGTATCTCGGTATTTAAATATTAAAATTTTGATTGAAAAGATTTTGGGAAAGGACACTCTCCCAATCTCTTAAAATATTCTTATTAGAATTTTGGCTAAGAGAATTTGGGTAAGGACTCTCTCCTGATCTCTTAAAATATGTATATTAGAATTTTTGTTAAGAGGATTCAGGTAAGGACTCTCTCCCGATCTCTTAAAATGTGTATATTAGAATTTTTATTAAGAGGACTCGGATAAGGACTCTCTCCCGATCTCTTAAAATATGTATATTAGAATTTTGTTAAGAGGATTCGGGTAAGGACTCTCTCCCAATCTCTTAAAATGTGTATATTATAATTTTTGTTAAGTCCTGATCTCTTAAAATGTGTATATTAGAATTTTATTAAGAGCATTCAGATAAGGACTCTCTCTCGATCTCTTAAAATGTGTATATTATAATTTTGTTAAGAGGATTCGGGTAAGTACTCTCTCCCAATCTATTAAAATGTGTATATTATAATTTTTTTTAATAGGATTCAGTAAGTACTCTCTTAGATCTCTTAAAATGTGTATATTAGAATTTTGTTAAGAGGATTCGAATAAGGACTCTCTACCAATATCTTAAAATGTGTATATTAGAATTTTGTTAAGAGGATTCGGATAAGTACTCTCTCCCGATCTCTTTTAATTTGTCAAAAATGAATTTTAAAAGGTCACGATTGTGAGACCGAACTCATTTGACCCTATTAGATATGAGTGAAGGAGTGGAAGCGTGGATTAAAGGGCAATAGAACATTGAATTTCAAAAATTATTTCTAAGGTTACATGCACTATACCAAGTGTTTTATGATCCTAATCAATATCCAATACCCAATTGCATACCAAAACATATTTTAGCTTGCATTAAAATCTCATTTACCATTAAAGATTATGAATTAACATTTAATTCAATTAAACCCTAACTAAAAAAAGGATCTGTAGGTACTTACCTCTTGATGCACAATTGAAGCCTCTTAGGATGTTCTTAGGATCCTAAATGTTATCCCTCTAGTTTATCCACTACAAGCACACAACCAATTTTGAGATGGGGTTTATGCTTTGTGAAGGTAGTATGAATAGACTGGGTGTTAGAAATATTTTCTAATAATTTTAATTCAAGAGGAAATCAAAGTTTTTCCCTTGAATCAATTGAAAAATTAAAGAGGAAAAGAACACACCATGTTGCTATCCAACATGAGAGAGAAGAGAGAGGAGTGTATTTTTTCTTTATAACTTTTCTTTATATACTTAAGTCAAACCCTAACTTACTCCCTTGCCATATGTCATCACAAGATCCCATCTTGTTATTATTTGATTTAATTCTATGAAGCCAAGTGTTAAGCTCCATTTAAATCATGACATGTGGTCTTCCATCATAGGAAGATAAGTGGCAAGATCATATGGTACCATGTGTCACCATCTCATGGTGCCACATGTCACCATGTGAAAAGACCAATTTGCCCTTACTTTTTAATTTGAGTTCTCAACCCAAAATTATAATTTCTCCTCTTTAAATCAATTTATATCAAATATTAATTAATTAAATAATTAATCTCTATTAATTAATTTCTCATAATTAAATTCATATTTAATCAAATTAAATATAAATTTAATTTATACTATACATCCAATAACCTAGATTTGGTTTCAAGTTATGCTAGGGACTTTGCAATCTTATTGCAAACCAAACCTCCTTAATTAATTAATTAAACTCCTTAATTAATCAATTAAATCACATTTTAAACGGTGATTAGCTTGTGTAGATGTGTGACTTACTAGGCTTATTACTTAATGGCAATGAGAAATGATATTAACTCTTAATATCATTAGAAATCTTTCTTGCTGTAAATGATTTCTCTAAATCATTTCAAGCATCTCATAGACCATGGTTGACACCTAGTATAGTATGCCATGGCCACCCAATCAGTAATAAGGAATACCTTAAATGAACCTTTAATCATATGTTACCACGCACTAGAATCTCTCTGTTACAAAATCCCAATTTAAGTTGGAGTCATGGTTAATGTCGAACCCCATTTGCTATGAACATTATGTTCTCTTTTAATTCTAGTTCTTTATTAATTAGATTTTCTTGTCAGAAGCTCTTTTCTGACTAAATCTATCTGTCCTGGCTAGGAACTTGAAATATCAAGAACAATTAAATGAACATAGGATTTTATTCTTATTTACTTAGGGTAATGGATTCCATCTTGATCAACACCTATCTCCATATATAACTAGTAGGAGCCAACACATGCCCATAGACCCATACACAGTATAAGTATAAAAGCAGTATCAAACTCAAACCACTTATATACAAGATAACTGTGTTATCTCAGGTCCAAAGATTATATGCACTGATATGATATATGACAATGCATTGACAAGAGTAAATTCCATGTGCTTGTCATAAGCGTCACTAGTTCGGCCTACTTATCATGTATAAGTACCTATCATGTTTGTTATGTGGCATGAGACTAGCCATTCCATCTTATTTATATCTCATATAAATACCTTGGGAAAAAATATGATTACAATCTTTCTAGATAAGTCATGTCCTTTGTGAAGAATCCTCGATTGTGAACCAATTTATGATACTTTGTGCTAGAAATACTGTCACTCATATTCTTAACAACTTAAGAATAGAATTTCTGACAAAATATCAATGGACAAAAGTGAAATTGCCTTTTATTAATAAAATATGTACAATATATATACAAAATGATATGCTTTAGGGCATACTACTAATAATGAGAACATTGCTCACATCACCTCCTGTCACACCCCGACTTAGTGGGCTGACTCAAGCCCCTCTATGGGTGGCCATCTTCTTGCGTGCCCCTCTGAGGCGGCGATGCAACTCAAATCGATCTTGTCGCTTTGGTGGAGTTCAATCCTTCGCCTGTGAGCTAGGATTGAACCCATATCACCTCACGGGTTTGCTTCGCCTCTTACCAATTGGTGTAGGCCTCTAAAGGGTGCACGCAAGATGGCCACCCATAGAGGGCTTGAGTGGGGCCCACTAAGCGGGGTGTGACAATAAAGGCGCCTTTTTTATTGTCACACCCCGGCTTAGTGGGCTGACTCAAGCCCCTATGGGTGGCCATCTTCTTGGCGTGCCTCTAGAGGCGGCGATGCAACTCAAATCGGTACTATCCGCTTTGGTGGAGTTCAATCCCTTCGCCCTGCAGAGCTAGGATTCGAACCCATATCACCTCACGGATTTGCTTCGCCTCTTACCACTCCACCAAAGCGGACAGTACCGATTTGAGTTGCATCGCCGGCCTCTAGAAGTGCACGGCAAGATGGCCACCCATAGAGGGGCTTGAGCTGGTACCCACTAAGCCGGGGTGTGACATTTACCAATGGTATCTGCTTATTCTGTAGCTGCTTCACCTCATAAGCCAGAATCTTTATGGGTTCTTCTTTATATGTGAGGTCTGGATTCACTTCTATTTCTTCTATTGGTAGTACATGAGATGGGTTTGATCGATACCTCCTCAACATCAACACATGGAAGACGTTATGTATCTTCTCTAACTCTGGAGGTAGTCCCAAACGATAAGCCAAAGGACCCACTCTTTCCAATACCTCATATGGACCGATAAAACGAGGACTTAGTTTCCCCTTCCTGCCGAATCTCATAATCCTCTTCCAAGGAGAAACCTTGAGGAACACTTTCTCACCCACTGCATACTCAATATCCCTTCTTTTCAAATCAACATAGGACTTTTGACGGCCTGATGCAGCTTTAAGTCGACCTTTGATCACCCTGATTTTCTCTTCAGTCTGTTGAACAATTTTGGGTCCAATCATTTTTCTTTCACCCACGTCATCCCAACACAACGGGGTTCTACATTTTCTGCCATACAAAGCTTCATATGGAGGCATCCCAATGCTTGATTGGTAGCTGTTGTTGTAAGCAAACTCAATCAAAGGCAAGTGTGTATCCCAACTACCCTCAAACTCAATCACACAAGCCCGTAGCATCTCCTCCAAAATCTGAATTACCCTCTCAGACTGGCCATCTGTCTGTGGGTGGAATGCAGTAATGAAGTTCAATCTAGTTCCTAGGGCTCTCTGAAGACTACCCCAGAATCTAGAAGTGAACCTAGGATCTGCATGCGATATGATGAATCGCACTCCATGCAGTCTCACAATCTCATCGATGTACAATCTGGCCAATCTGTCTAAACTGTAGTCCATTCGGACTGACAAAAAATTAGCAGACTTAGTTAGTCTGTCGAAAATGACCCATACTGCATCATGACCCTTTTGTGTCTTTGGAAGTCCCATCACAAAATCCATTGTTATTCTCTCCCATTTCCATTTTGGCACTGGTAGTGGATGTAACAACCCAGTTGGTACTTGATGCTCTGCCTTTACTTGCTGACAAGTTAGGCATTTGGATACAAACTCTGCCACATCTCTTTTTAAACCCATCCACCAGTAATGCTCCTTTAGCCCTCTATACATTTTTGTACCATCAGGGTGCATTGCAAAAGGAGACTCATGTGCTTCCTTCAAAATGATCTGCCTCAAATCAACATTATTAGGTGCACATATTATACCCTGGTGTAGCAGTAGACCATCATTTCTGATTGAGAACTCTGGTTTCTTACCCTGCTGGACTTCTTCCATCAGCTTCTGATACTTCTTATCATTTTGAGCAGCCATTCTAATCTGATCAATCAACATTGGCTGTACATGCCATGCAACTGCTGTCTGCTTCTCATCATTAATCTCTAAACTGGCATGTAATGATCTCAACTCATGTACCAAAGACAAAGGAGTAACCCGTAAACTTACCATGGTCTTGCGACTTAGGGCGTCAGCTACAACATTAGCTTTCCCTGGCTGATAGTCTATCAGGCAATCATAGTCTTTTATCAACTCTAACCACCTCCTCTGTCTCAAATTCAACTCTTTCTGGGTGCCCAAATACTTCAAACTCTTATGATCTGTGTAGATGTAACATTTCTCCCCATACAAATAATGTCTCCAGATCTTAAGAGCAAACACAATGGTTGCAAGCTCCAAGTCATGTGTCGGATAATTCCTCTCATGCGGTTTCAGCTGGCGTGATGCATAGGTAATAACATTTCTATCTTGCATCAACACACAACCTAACCCATTGTGAGAAGCATCGCTGTAAACTGTATATTCTTTACTCGGTGTAGGTAAAGTCAGGACTGGAGCCTCTGTCAAACATCTTTTCAATTCATCAAAACTTTGCTGGCATTTTTCCGTCCACTGAAATTTCACATCCTTTCTAAGCAGCTTAGTCAATGGAGATGCCAACATGGAGAATCCCTTCACAAATCTACGATAGTATCCAGCTAAACCCAGAAAACTGCGAATCTATGTGACATTTTTGGGTGGCTTCCAATTAAGGACAGCTTCAATTTTGCTAAGATCTACCTTAATACCCTCTTCTGATACTACATGCCCCAAAAAGGATATCTCCTTCAGCCAAAATTCACACTTTAACAATTTGGCATATAACTGTTTCTCTCTTAAAGTCTGCAGTACAATCCGCAGATGTCTATCATGCTCTTCTGCATTCCTCGAATAGACCAATATATCATCAATAAATACCACAACAAACTGGTTGAGGTATGGTTTGAAGATAGTGTTCATCAGATCCATAAAAGTAGCCGGAGCATTAGTTAACCCGAATGGCATGACCAAGAACTCATAATGGCCATAACGGGTTACGAGGATTTTAGCAATACTCTGCTCTTGTACTTTCAGCTGATAATAACCTGATCTCAGGTCAATTTTGGAGAATATAGCTGCACCTCTCAACTGATCAAATAAGTCGTCAATGCGAGGCAATGGGTATCTGTTCTTTATTGTTACCTTATTCAACTGCCGATAGTCAATACATAACCGGAGAGTGCCATCCTTCTTCTTTACAAACAATACCGGAGCTCCCCAAGGTGGCACACTAGGGCGGATGAAGCCCTTATCAAGCAACTCTTGCAATTGTACTTTCAATTCTTTTAGTTCTGCAGGTGCCATTCTGTATGGTGTTATGGAGATTGAGTCCACACCAGGCATAACATCAATTTCAAACTGCACTTCTCTTTCTGAAGGTAATCCTAGCAATTCATCAGGAAACACATCCGAAAGGTCACATACAGTAGGAATGTCCCTCAGTGCTGGACTTCCCACTTGGGTGTCTATCACATGTGCCAAGTACGCCTCACACCCTTTTCTAATCATTTTCTGGCGGTCAAATGAAATGATGTTTGAAGGCAATAACTGTCTCTCCCCATGTATTACTACATCACCATACTGAGGAAGACCAAAAGTGACTGTCTTCAGTCTACAGTCAATCATGGCATGATGCCTGCCTAACCAATCCATGCACAAGATAATGTCATAATCTTTGAAGGGCATTTTAATTAAATCAGACAGAAAAGTGTGTCCTTGGATCACCAAAGGTCAATCCCTATATAGCCTATTTACCCTGACCTCCTGGCCTAATGGACTAGTTACTAGCACATCATAGTCCATCAGTACACACTGAATAGCAGTAGAGCACATCACACTAGCACTAACATATGAATGTGTGGAGCCAGGATCAAATAACACATACACATATTGGTTAAGGATGGAGAAAATACTAGCTACTACATCTGATGTTTCAGCTTTCTCCCTCGACGCATGGTATACACTCTGACTAGTGCGCCACTGGGTGATGGCTGGTTAACAGTGCTCTGACTTCAAGAAGTGCTACCAGGACCCCTACCTCTGCCTCTACCTCTAGCAGCAGACTGTGACCCTCTGGGTGCAGAGACTTGGGCTGAACCTTCAGATGTAGTGAAAGATCTAGACCGGCGGGGACTAGTACAATCCTTAGCGAAATGTCCGCTCCCTCCACAGTTAAAACATGCACCAGTAGCTTTGAAACAAACCCCACCATGAGTTCTACCACAAGTTTCACACTGCCAGACTGATAGAGCTCCTCGGGGTGTTTGCTGGGTCTGCTGACCAGACCGGGGTGGTCTTTGGCCATAAAATCTGCCTCTGCCAGATCTACGGGAGCTGGATCCCCCAAACTGTTTTCTCTTTCTAGAACCACTCTTAGATGCTTGTCTAGTAGTCTTTTCAGTTTTCTCTTGTGTACCCTTCTTTACTGCCCCTTCTGATTCTATCCTTTCCAATTCTGTGGCTGTGAGATCAATTCAAAGAAAATTCTGATGTCTGAAACCCACTACTTGCATTCTCAAATTCTGCCTTAGCCCAGACTCAAACCTCTTGCATCTGTCTCTGGGGGTAGAGACTAAGCTTCTAGCATAGTGGCTTAGCCTTGAGAAATCTCTCTCATATTCTGCTCCAGTTCGGTTCCCTTGTTTCAAACTCAAGAATTCTTGCAACTTCATGTCCACATATGCATCGGGAACCCATTTCTATCGGAACTCCCTCAAAAAGTCTGTCCATGTCAGCACAGGCAGCTCAACCAGGCTGTGGGGGATGGTCTTCCACTATTCATATGCATCCCCTTGTAACAAGGAAACAGAATACTCAAACTTCATCTCTTCCGTGCACTGCAGTTTTCTGTAAACTCGTTCCATTCTTTCCAACCACTGTTCTGCTTCCAATGGATCCACAGTGCCTTTAAACCCAGTGGCCCCAAATTTCATCGCTTTTCATATTCTTTGGTGAGGGTCGTGGTTGTGCCGCAGTATCGCATCTGAGCTTGGGGTGGCACATTACCCACCATTTGCTGGAAGAACGCAACCATCTGCTGTACAAATTGAGCAGGAAACTGTGGTGCTAGAGCAGGGGCTGGAGTGGCTGACCCACTCACGTTCTGGAGTGCTGGGGCTTCCCCTTGAACCTCAGCCTCAACAGATTGTTCTTCGGAATGATCTCCCCCTTCCATTCTGTTTTCTCAAAATTTCTACTTCCTATGATCAAACACAAGGAGGTTGACCTCCGTTAGTACATATTCATGATGTAAATATGTCATATGTATCAATTAAAGACACTTGAGCAGTTGTACTTATCAATAAAATGTTCATACACATAGTCAAAATTTATAAAAAAAAAAACATGCTCTGATACCACTAAAACATGTCACACCTTACCCCTCCGTAAGGCATAACATGATCCCATAGAATACTTAATGAACTACCGAACTTCACCTACCGATAACTCATTAAGTACCCTACAAGGGATTTTAAAACAATTTTCTTACATTTTGGAAGTGGTGAGCATTTTGGTAGGAATTAAAAACCATTTATTCAAAGTTTAAATACTAGTAAAAATTTTTGTCCATTTTAATTTTGCCACAAATTTTATAAAAATTTTGACAGAGTTCCCTCTGTATTTTGAGAAACCAGTTCTTCAAAGACCTGTAAAAAGCACTTCCAAAAATATTTCACAACTCCCAACCTTCAATAACTCAATCATCTCAATTCAATGCACTTCAAAATAATTTCACAATACAAATCAAGTTTTCTCATCTCAAAATATTTAATATTTCCATTCACCAAGCATAAAGCAGAAAATCCATATATACAAATATTAAATTTACAGAAGAGAATCCAAAATAATATTATTATAATTTATTTACAACTGCTCAACTTACATTGATACAAATAACATTTCTATATTTACATCAAGATTATCTACAAGGGTATAAAATAATATCCGTACAAAATGATCAGAGTAGTCCTCGATTTAACAGTAGCTCACTCTGCTGCTTTCTCCTTGCTCTTATCTGCGACAGTAAAATAAGCTATCGCTGAGTATAAAAATACTCAGTGGTGCACAATAAAATTTAAAATGCAATAAATAAATCATTCATTGCCAAACACAATTTAAATGTTTCTCAATCACATTTCACAACTATTAAAGTTCATAATAACATCATTTTGTCAAATAATCTATTAAACACAGTTTAGTCAAACAATTTCATAAACACAGTGTTGCCAAAGTCATACACAACTTAAGCAATGACACAAAATTTCTGATCAATGCCGTGTTGTACACCACGACAAAGCAATCTCAACCCCATTAATGAAAATCAATGAGGGAGGTGGCTAGCTAGCTAATGAGTACTCATTCGATCTACAACCTCAACTGGCAAGCCAAAGAGGGAGGAAAATAAATGATCTCAACCCCATAAATGGAGGAGGAATAATAAGTAACTGTCATGCTAAGTGTGAATCAAAAATCCATTTCAAACATTTCATTCAAATATTGTATACAAAAATCAAATCAATTTCCAAAGTTACAATTTGGTCACAAGGTGGCAACACAAAAGTTCATAAATTCATAATGCGTAATTTGGTCTAACTTTCTTCATATGAAATGTTCTACTATGTCTTAGGTTTCCATCGGTTTAAGAATCACCTAAATCAGAGTTTTCTAGAGAGAGTTATAGCCATTGGAACTTTACTGCTCAATGGTAATTCTACAGAGTTACAGTTTTAATAACTCAAATTTTCTCAATAATTTGACTAGGTTAGTGGCATAATTTGGGGTGGTGTTCTTCATGAAAGTTTTAGATCTATATCTTATCTAATTGCTGGTAAAATGTCAGGTCAATTTGACCTGTCTAGCTCGAATTATGACCAAATGAACTTCATTTGGGCAGTTTGGTGCAGTGGCAGCCTGCTCTCATTTCACTTTAGTCAATTGGTTCACCAAGTTTTAGTTAGTTTTTGGCCATGGTTCCTTAATAAAAATTGTGCTATTTTATGTCTATTTTCATCTCCAATTGGTGGCATATCAATTGGACTTGTAAAATTTCTGTTTTGGTCATTCAAAGTTGGTTTGGTCATGCTGCCAGCAGCATAACCATTTGACCTACGAATTTAACTTTCATTCTCACAATTTCCACACATTTGCTTTGGTCATTATTGACCATTTTTCAGTCCACAATTGGTCAAAGATATCATTTATGCATTTCTCCAAAATTTGGTTCACAAACCCTAACATTCAAACCCTAATCTCACTAATTCATTGTATTTAACTACATTAATGGTTTTAATGCTAATCATTCAACTAATTAAGGTTTCTACACTCATTCAAACTCATTAAATTCATGCAATTCATACTCCCATCAACCAGACCAAAATTTCAGCAATGGTCCTTCCCCCATATTTGTTTCATTTAATCAAGTTCTAAGCTCTCTTTCACAACTAATTATGCATTTAAAGAAGTAAAATGGTAAGTTAGCACACTAACCTTTCTTAAATCCTTCAAACCCTATCTTTAACTATTCTTTCTTCTTGTAATTCTTCTTCTCAAGTTGTAATAACAAGCTTTAATGAAGTTTTTAGGGAAGTTATGTTGATTGGGTGAAGCAAATTAAGCTTAAAAGTAAGCTTAAAGAAAAAGCTTTCATGGAGGGTTTTTGGGAAGGAAGTGGGGCGGCAATTGGGAGGGAAGAAGAAAGGATTTTTGTTTTTTTTTTCTTTTCTTTTCTTTATTTATTTAGGCTTATGGAAGACCACAAAAAGTCCAATTAAATAATTCAACTAATTAATTTATTTTTGGCATCATGCATGTGATCATGCATGAT
The DNA here is from genome assembly GCF_030052815.1 of Hevea brasiliensis. NCBI lineage: Eukaryota > Viridiplantae > Streptophyta > Magnoliopsida > Malpighiales > Euphorbiaceae > Hevea > Hevea brasiliensis. The sequence continues at coordinate 29,814 of NW_026615171.1, forward strand.
GTCATCACTTTTGACTTTTTCATTTTCCTCTCTTTTTTTTTATTTTTTTCTATTAGTTCTTTAATTTAATTCTCGATTCTGAAATTCACTTTTCTCCAATTTTATTTGTGATTAGGTCGATGAGTCGACTCTAGGTCAATTGACCAAATTGCCCCTCGCCGGTTCAACCCGGTTTGTAAATAATTCCATATTTCTTTCGGCTCTCTGACCTAATTATTTGACTGGCTTAATAGTTCTTTTTCATGATTTTCTCTTTTTCACTGTGAAAACTGCGCAGAAATTGCCTAAACCTTAGCTTGAACTTAGAGACACAATTCTAGAACCTGCAGAATTTGACTATATGAACAGTAAACTTTACATGGCCATAACTTTCTCTAGAAAACTCCGATTTAGTCGATTCTTAAACCAACAGAAACCTAAGGCATAGTACAATATTTCATATGAAGAACTTGAGGCCAAATTATGGACTTAACCCAATCAAATTGCAGAGAAAAATTAAATCACCGAATCTGCAGGATTGCAGATTTGCCATATAAATAGTAAAATTTGCATGGCCATAACCCTCTCTAGAAAACTCTGATTTAGGCGATTCTTGAACTGATGGAAACCTAAGACATAGTAGAACATTTCATATGCAGAACATTAGACTAAATTATGGACTTAACTTGACCAAATTGCTAAATGAAATTGGATCAATAAATCTGCCAGAACTGAATCTACAGCATGAACAGTGATGTGAACAGTAATTGTGTTTTGGGCATAACGTGAGCTAGACAACTCCGAATTAAACGATTCAAAAAGGAAAATAAATTAAGACCTAGATGAACAATTTTCATGAAGAACACCTCACCAAATTATAACCAAAAGTAGGTAAAAATTGGGTTCAAGATTAAGGCACCAAGTTGTCCAAAACCAAAGTTTTCTAAAATTTGCAAAGCTAACTTGGGATGCATTAGATATGAATGTAATGAGTTTTTTGCAGCAATTGAGATTGGTATTAAGGTATTTTAGTGTATTTTCAGTAGAAAAAGAAGTTGGAATGGACAAGGAATAGTGAGTAAAGAAAAAGGAGAGCATTGAAGGTTTGTGCACAACTAACATTTTCTTCATTTTTAAACTTATAAATTGCTTGGAATGTGTTAAATTGAATGAGTTTGCTTTGAACAAGTTTACTTTAATTGAAATATGGTTTTTCTCTTGCATTTAAGAAATTTCGGTGTTGCCACCTTTATATGGATATTATGATGAATTTAAATGTGTTTATTGATTTATAAATGTGATTGTTGAGTGGGAAATTTTTAGAAACTGTTTTGAAACCACAGTTAGCATGACAATCCCTTTCAGAACTCCCCAGTAGTAATGGCTACTTAGGGTTAATAATTGATATTGATTATGTCTCTCATTAATAACAGTTAGTGGGGTAAGACTACATGAGTACCCATTAGCTAGCTAGCCCTTCCCTCATTAATAACGGTTAGTGAGGTTGAGATTGCTTTGTCATGGTGTACAACACGGCACTGATCGTGAAATTTTGGGTCATGGTCTAAACTATGTGTTGATGTTAGCAACACTAATGCTTTGTGAATTGTGATTTATGAAGTATGATTTCTCATTTTAAATGTTATTCCAATAAATGGCTCTTATAAACTTAGAAATATTGTGAAGTTT
>NW_026615172.1:0-30617 GCF_030052815.1 Hevea brasiliensis
TTTACTTTTATGCATAGCATGTCTCGATCCTAAGGACTCATTTTCTGCATTTAGTACGAGCAAATTGATTCAACTCGCAAAATTTCATCCATGTGAATTTTTTCTAGTTGCTCTAATTGAACTTGAATTTCAACTTGAGAAATTTGTTTTTGATATGTGTATGGATAAGAAATTTTCTGAAGTTAGTGAAATTGGAGGTCTTGTTGAGAATATGGTTGCTATAAAAAAGCATATTATGTTTCTTTTGATATATTTGTTAATCAAATTATCACTAATCTTTCCAGTTGCTGCAGCCACAGTGGAAAGAGCTTTTTCTACAATGAATATCATTAAAAGTTCACTTTGTAATAAAATGGAAGACGAGCTACTAAATGATTATTTGGTGACTTATATTGAAAGCGATGTATTTGCAAGTATTAACAATGAAGTTATTATGAATAGATTTCAATCAATGAAAAATTGACGAGAATTATTATAATTAAATTATAACAATTTATTAATATTTTCTAAATAATCTTTTTGATAATTTATATTTATTTATATATATTATTTTTATAAATTATATATTTTAATTGGACCCACTCAGTTGTATTCCTCGGTCCGTCACTGGTTATCCCCCGCCCCATTTGAGTGAGGGACAGCTTCCTACCCTACCTAGAGAAAGGTCTCTCCCTCCTCACCTCTGAGCGAGGTTGTATATACAGTTTTATTGGTTTTTGTTCTGTATACAGGTGAGGGTTCATCGGATAGGATTTTTCACGCCACTTGTAGTATCTATTTATTGTATTAGTGATCTCCCGACATTGGCTCTGTAGTGATTGGTTTGGTGTATTTGATGGGAAGTTTTTAAGCTGCTAGGTTCTTGGAGGTCTGCTTCAGCAAATGGCACCTCCGAAGTCTCTATCCACCATCAAAGCGATTAACTGACATGGAGCTTTTCATTCCCTCCTTGAAGTTGTTTTTAGCGCCTTTGTAGTCTGGTGGTTGTTAGTAGTTGGCTGCTCATTTGCTTTGGCCTCTACTCTTGGCCCTTTAGCTCTTCCCTGCGAGACATCTCCAGTGGCTGCCTTAGAGTCGGCAGTGACGTCTTGTTATGCGTCGTTGTTACTGCTTGTGTTGTAGCCAGTGACAAAACTAGACGATAATTTTTGGAGGAGCCGAAGAACATCATAAATTAATTTATTGATTATTGATATTTACTCACAATTAAAAAATATATTGTACTTAAAATATAATTATAAAATATTTTCATTCTAAATATTACACTTAAAAAATAATATGAATTTGCAAAGTTATTAATTCAATCAATTTTATTCATTAATTTTCTTTTTTCAAACATTATTATTAATTTTGTAAAAAAGCTAACAATGCATATTTTTAAATTAAAATAGAAATAAAGTAAAATTAAATATTTTATTTAAATCCAAAATAATCAATAAATAAAAAATATTTGTTAATTAAATTAATATGAGATCTTAAATAATATTTAATTATAATTTATACTTATTAACTAAATTTATAATTACTAATAAATAAAATTTTATATATTATATAAATATTAATATTTAAAATATAATTTAAAAATTTTTTATATATAGCGTGAGGCTGCATGAGTCTTGGAGGGCCATGGCTCTTCTAGCCTGGGCTTGTATGCTGAGTGGAGGAGTTTTATGATTTTAGGCATCCAGTCTTTGTGAATGTGTCTGAGATTGAGTTTTGAGAAAATTGATTTTCTAAACAAAAGATTTTAAAAATTTTAGATATTATTAAAAAAATAATTTAAATATTTTTATAATTAAAATTTATTAAATTTAATTTTAAATTATATTTTAATATTCTATAATTAATAATATGTAAAAAAAATATATATTTTTTCAATAATACTTCCAACACTAATGCCAAGGACTCTGAACTCTGATCATGAGCTCGGCCATGTTTGCATTTACCTATCAGTGGTATCTCTAATTTTCAGAAAAAATAGAATAAAATAAAATAAAATAAAATAAATTAAATTAAAGAGGAATAAACCTCCTCAAAGCACTTTGTTCCCTCTTTGCCAGCAAAATTACCATGTTGCCCATAGTATAGTTTGGCGTATGTATACGCTAAATTAACAGGTGGTACCGGTCGTTTACACACGCCGACTTGAAGAGGGGTATATTCGGGATTCGACCTATTCTTGAGCCGTCAGCAGCGCCAATGGAAAACCTAGTTCGCTCCTCATAGAGACGGTAGCCTCAAACAAAGCTTCTTCTTTAACAAAATTTCTCCCGATAACGTTACAAATCTTTAATGGGGACGCCAGAGACTTCTCGCGAACCTTGTCCGGACCGTATTTTGGATGACATCGGCGGCGCGTTTGGTATGGGGGCGGTCGGCGGCTCTGCCTTCCACCTCATAAAAGGCGTCTACAACTCTCCCAGCGGGGCACGTCTCATCGGCGGCACCCAAGCCGTGCGGATGAACGCGCCTCGTGTGGGTGGAAGCTTCGCCGTTTGGGGTGGCCTGTTTTCGGCCTTCGATTGCACGATGGTATACGTCCGCCAGAAGGAGGACCCCTGGAACTCCATCTTTGCTGGCGCTGCCACAGGCGGCTTTCTTTCTATGCGACAAGGTCTGGGCGCTTCGGCTCGCGCCGCTGTTTTCGGTGGGATTCTCCTCGCTTTGATTGAAGGAGCTGGGATCATGCTCAATAAGGTAATGAGTGCTCAACAGAACATGCCTATCATGATTGACGAATCAGTACCTGCTATGGCTGGTGGACCTGGATTCCCAATGGGCCTTCCAGGCCAGTCTCAGTCCCAACCCCAGTCCGTGCAAGAGACGGCGTCGGCGAGTGGATCTGAGTCTGGTTCATGGTTCGGTGGTTGGTTTGGTGGAGGGAAGAAGGAATCTGCGGGAAGTAGCGGAAGCAAGACGGAGATTTTGGAGAGTTTTGATGCCCCACCAGTGCCAAATTTTGAATATAAATGAAAAATTAAGGTCCAATTCTAGAGCCTTTTTTTTATATTAATTTTTTAGGTGGCATTGTATTGATTTTGTAGCTGGTGGGTCTTTGGAGAACCAAACATGATGAACCCTAAAATTTTCCTTTCTAATTTTCGCTTCTCTTCCTTTTCCTTCGCTTGATTAGTTATAACATGTAGCAATATCAATGTATAATAAACTTCATCCGCAATTTGGTGTGCATTGAATTGATTTTTGGGTGGTTAATTTGGTGAGATGTACTCCAGCGTATTGCAATCATATATATTTTGCATCTTTTTGATACCTCACATTTCATTGGGTGTTTTCATCATTGGCTTTCATCATTAGTGAATCCAAGAGACACTAGAAGTTGCTATTAGAGTCTCTAATTGCCCAAGCAAAACCAAGAGACTCAAAATCCCTTTCTAGTGCAAGCTTGGCCGAAGCATAGGGAGAGCAGGAGGGATTCGTGTCAAAGGTTGGAGTGTGGAGATCACAGTTTCAGTTTCGTGTGGACGGATTAGAGGGCCTACACTTCAGTTGGAGGTCTACTGAAATTTGATTCTGCGCCCTATCTGATTAATTTAATTTTAAAAATTTCCCCACTCCCTCCACAACCTTTCAATTGGTATCATATCTTTCTCATTGCGTGATTTAATTTCAAAAATTTCCCCACTCCCTCCACAGTTTCAGTTTATTATGGTTGGTGGGTTCTTAACGTATATATTATTATTTAAGAATTCAGAAATTTCTAAAAAACCTATGTCTCTGCACATTGCCTGATTTACTTGTGCTCTTTGTATTAATCGCATAGGAATGGAATGTTAGGGATATGGAACAGAACTGATTGATGTGTAATTGGTAGCATACCTGAAGAAGCGCGGGGACAAAACTGATAGAAGTATAGACCCCATAGAAAATTCATGTAACTTCATGACTGCATTCTTTTGTTGCTTGATTTATTTATTCATTCGTTCCTTTGTGTTTGTGTGTGGCTGAACCAGTGTTGTTAAAGGCGAGCGAGGCGATGAGGTGAGGCCCTCGCCTAGCACTGCCTGGCTTGGCATTGAGAAGGCGAGCGCCCCAGCGACACGGGCGAGAGGCTCTGAGGAGCTGAGGCAATGCCTCTGTGAAGAAACGGCAATTTTTTTTTTCCTTTTCCTTTCTAATTGTTTTTTAACCCAAATAAAATTAAAACCCTACCAGCCTACGTCACAAGAAACACTCATAGACCTCACGCAAAAGAGAAACACTCACAGCACTAAACAATTGGGTATCTCTCTCTCTCTCTCTCCTCTTCTTCTTCTTCTTCCTCTTCTTCTTCTTCTTCCTCTCTTTCTTCTCCTCTTCTCTGTTCTTGTTTCAACACAGCAGTGTCATTTTGCGCATTTTTTTTTCTTCTTTTTCTCTCCTTCTCTCTTCTTGAATTCTGCTGTATCGATGTTGTTAATTTATATGGGTATTATTAATTTGTTAATTTCTTGTTACTTGTACTTTTTATTCTTGTTAATTAATTGTTAATTTGTTGATTAATTTATATGGGCATTGTTAATTTGTTAATTTCTTGTTACTTTTACTTTTTATTATTGTCAATTAGTTATTAATTTGTTGTTTAATTTATATGTTGTTAATTTCTTGTTAGTTTTACTTTTTATTGTTGTTAATTAGTTGTTAATTTGTTGCTTAATTTATATGGGTATTTTTAATTGTTAGTTTGTTGTTAATTTCTTGTTACTTCTATTTTTTTATTCTTGTTAATTTGTTAATTTGGTGAGCATATGTAGGTTGTGAAATTTAGCTATAATTAAAAATCAGGCTCCTTGTATTGTTTTGTTGCTTATTAAACTAGTTAAATGTATGAATTTTTATGTTAGAACGATATATATATATATATATATATATATATATATATATATATATATATATATATATATATAATTTAGGCAATTTAGGTTGTGGCGCCTTGCTTCAAAAAGGCTCTGGCCTCGTCTCGCCTCGCCTCTCGCCTAAGGCCATAGGATATCCGGTCACCTTAGTGTCGCCTTTCGCCTTGATAACACTGGGCTGAACTAATTTTAATGTGTTTCGTTTTTTCTCTAGTTTAATTGCTATGTAGTGGCAATATTAGTTCTTTCACATGCATATTGCATGATATGATTGGTTGCACTTCTCTTTCCGTTTGTTCTTGCATAAGTTGGATCTGTTAGATTTTCTCTCTTCTTTTTTATTATGCATTTGGTTTCCTTGGCATGGTTTTTATTCTGCTGGAAGGCAGGGCTCATATACTGGCTGAAAAGTGCTTGAAATGGGTTGAAAAACTGTATCATGGTTCAGATATACAGTGTTATGGTAGTTCATATATACTGAGGGTAGGTTCCACAAACCCGCCGCAACAACAACAGCAACAAATTCCTCTCTCAATTATTGCTAACAGCTCTTTCAGCTGATCTAAGTCCATAATTTACTTCATCTTTTGTTTTACTTAAAAAAATCTGCAACTGAGTTGATATAAATTGATTGTTTTTTTAATATGTGGAGCCTAATAATCTACTAGTGATTTGATGCATAATGATCCCAAATCAAAAATGACTGGATGGTCATATATGCTGCAACTTTTGTCTCTGGATTCTGGAAATTGAGGCTTAGATGGATGATGCATGTGGTTACTGTCACTGTCCAGTTCCACTGCCCCTTTGTGGAATTTAGCTCACCAGGTTGGAGCATCACAAACCTTGGGCATTCAGCGACATATGACAAGTTATATCGAAGTATTTGGAGAGGACCGGTGAACAAGATAGATTGTCAGATAGGTGAAACTTGAGGCTTGAGACTTCGTACAGCTGTAACTTTCTCACCAATTGGATTGTGGTTTGTTTTAAGTTTAAAGCAAACTTTTAAACCATCGAAATGATGCACATTCAGCTATCATCATTCCATTTCTTGGATGTTTTCTTGCTCATGGTTCTCAACAATCTTCTTGAGCTTCCTCGCACGAATCAGCTCATAGGATCAATGAAGTAGAGTGGATTTATTTTCTTGGCAATGGCAAGATCAAGAACAAGAAATTCATTGGTTTCAAAATTATTCTTCAATGGAAATGTGAGCGTATACAAACAATATAAAGGCATAAAAAATGAGCGGAAGTTGCAGCAACTGTACAAAACAATGTAACAGATATTAAAATAACATAATAATTTTTTTTTAAATTATTTTTTTTAAGTATTTTTATTCAAAAAAATAATTTTAATTCTTTAAATACAATATCAAACGGGCATTTAGTCAACTCATCAAACACTCCCATTAACTAGATCAGCAGCGCATTATTGACTGATTCATGGGTGTTCACCTAACCAAAGATGGCTACACACCTACCTTTAATTTGTTGGAAAAATATTTCATTACGTAATAAAATTATTTTTATAATTTTAATATTTACTTTACCTTTCCCTATCTTTTATGTAAATAACATAAGTTATATTTTATTCTCAAACAAAATAACATTAAAAAATCTTACCTTATTTTTCATTACTTTACTTTATTTAAAAAAAACTTCTGCACTCATCAACACGAGGGCTCACCTTACTGTTGCCATACAATCTGACATCATTCTTCATCGTCGGGTTTTCCTTCAACGTCTGTCACGTCCTCCTCGACTCAACCCCGTCTCTGGAGCACTCTAAGGCCTCCACCATGCGGGACTCCTCATTTACATGACCATATCCGGTCCGTCTCTAACCTCTAAGATCTTTGTTGCGGCATCTACCAAAAATTACCTCTCTATCGACGCTCTAGTCGTCAGTGTCAACCACGATGCCAAGAAAGGAACCCTGGCAATATTCGCAGGAGGGGACAAAGCAGCCATTGACTGTCTAAATCTCCTGTTTGTCCTCATGGGAAAGGTTAATTATATGGGTGTCCCTGTCAAAGGCCGATTTGCGAAGCTAGCAAATCAAGTTACAATAACTTCTACAATGGTTGGATTAGCGCAGAGGATTATTTTCTAGTTTCTTCCATGGAAATAGTTATGCAAATTCTTGTAAATTGCAAATGCTTGAAAGAAATAGCAAAGCAAATTCATTGTTACCTTCTCTTAAATCCTGAGAAGAAAGACTTGGTAAACATGAAATTTCTTCAGGGTGTCCATAAAATAAAAGCTAACTGGTGTAAATAGTTTTAGACAACAATAGGAATTTTAATCAGAGTTTAACATGAACTACCTTTGTACACATTATAATAACTCAAACAATGAAATTTTCATCTGGTTTCTATAGGAAAATTCTATTACCAATCTTTTTGTTAATGGTCTTTCAGTCACTCAAAGGAGTTTGATTCTCTTGTGTCCTGGATTGAAAGATCAATCCACATTTGTGTGCATCACAGGCTTAAAATGCAGAGTTAGAAAGACCCTGTTGTCCCAAAGAAAGTGACCAAGAGGGGGGTGAATTGGACACTTTAGACAATTTTTCAGCCCTTGCTCTAGACTTAATGAAAAATTGAGGCTTTGCACTTCTATGTATGTGTATAACTCTGTTCCTAGGGTGTAATTTAAGTAATCAATCAAGTTATGCACAAATACTAGTTCATACACAAAATAATTACTTGATATCAAGTGTATTTTCTCACATAAAATTCAGAGTTTGCAATATTAGCTCAATAAACAAATTCTCAACACATTCAATATATATAATCAGAAAATCAAAGTGCTGAAAATTAAAGAGTTAAGGGAAGAAGAGAATCAAACACAATGTTTATAGTGGTTCGGCTCTCTTAGCCTACATCCACTCTTCCCAAAGTCCCACTTTGAGAGTCACTCCACTATTTGATCTTTTCAACAGGCAAGATTCAAAGCCTTTACAATATCAACAAGCTTCCCAGGTGCTTGAGGACCTTTACAACGTCTTTGCTTCCCACAAAAGACCACAAGCTTCACAAGGTGCTTGAAAACCTCCCACAAGCTTCACAAGGTGCTTGAAAACCTTCCACAAGTGTGTCCTCACACTTACACAACCTTAAATAGGTTTTGATGTAGAAGAAATCACTCTCAATAACTCTCAAATACAGAATTTAATGCTAGAAGATTGAGAGAGAAGATTTGCCACTCAAGTTCAAGAGTAATTGAATGAAAGCTTTAAAAACCACAATAAATTCACTATGAATAAGAGCACTTTCATTAGTTAGAATTGTAGTAAATGATGCCTTTTATAGGTGCTTTTCATTGCCAAAAACGTCTGCTGGATAGTGTGTCTAACGGCTCTTTAATTTTCAAAAAACTAGCCGTTATTGCTTAGAAAGTCGTGCGTGAGTTGAGTCAGGTCAGGTCATAAAAATAGTTAACTAAAATTTTCATCGGTTAACTAGTTTTGTAAGATAGAGAATTTTAGACATCAAAACTAGTTAACTAATTTTTGCAACGGGTTAACTAATTTCGCTACTGCCTGACTTAAAAATTGAAATTTTGAGTTTTTGAAGAAAGGTTGTAAAAATTATTTTGACCATTCAAAAACCTTAGGAATGATATAAAAACACTTTCTAAACCCTTGAATCTAAAAACAAAATTGATTTTAGGTCTCAAATGGCATAAATTCTCCAATCTTGTACAATGGACCTAAGAGCTTAATTTCTATCATATTTCTTCATGGACTTTGATTCGTCTTGTGTTATACAAGATGATAAACTCCTTTTATATCAGCCATGTCAATAGAATAGTCCTTCCATCAATGTCTTTGCATATCATGACCTATAAAATCACTTCAAATACTTATGCACAAAAGGTTAATGTATATTTCATTAAGTTTTGTTATCATCAAAATCAAGCTCATTTTAGCTTACAGGGCCTACAGACCCAACTCTTAATGTCTCAAAAATAGACGCTTGTATTAGCAATTATTATAAGTCTTAGCATTTTAGATTTTTATATGGATTAATTGGTCAATGGTCATTGGGATTTGTTATGGTAATGAAAGGTAATGAGCTACTAGAATTTGGACTTGTAAACTCCTGTATCATGAGGCAGGCATAATAGCTATTGATTTCATAATTTTGAGTGGTAATGAGAGGTAGGAAGGAATCATCCAACAACCTAATTGGGACAAAATCAATTTAGTGTAGTACTAGTCAAAAGTGGGAATCATCTAACAAGCAGGTGGACAGCTTTACGTGCATCTCATTTTGTTTAGTCCCTTGGCAAATACAAATAAAGATTAAAAATTGATGAGCAATAATACATGGTGAGTTCCTAAAACCCAAATATACATCAGGTCAAGCCAGGCCAATAAGGGGGTTGTCTTGATCTATATTGATTAAAAACTTTCTTATGGAAAATGTGAATGGAATGTCTTCCAATCCCCCACACTGATTGATTTTATAAATTTTCCACTGGGGCAAAGATTAATAATTGTGATGCTTTTTAACGTCCAATTGATTAGTACTAAATTCAAGATTTTAAAGTTTTATAAACGAATTCAATAGCAAAAGATTAAAATTTAATTCATTAATGAAAAAATTAAAATTTTTCCGTCAATGCTTAATTTTTGCCTAGTGATAAAATAAAAAAGACCTTATTTTTTATTTTAATATGATCTTAAAAAATTAATTATAATTTTTATTAAATATAGTTTAATAAATTAAATAATAATTTATATTCCCACATAATTCACTGTTACAAGACACAAATTTTTAATTCACTGTTACAAGATACAAATTTTCCCGGTATTGAATTTTTAAGATGTACAAATTAGGGGTGTTTAGTTGGAGTTTTTTTGAAGTTGTCTAAGAATTAGAATTGAATCAAAATTTTTGTATAATTTCATTTTGGTTTTTCATTATTTTAGTTTCTATTTTGGTTTAGTATGGTTCTCGGTTCTTCAATTTTACTTTTATTCGATACAGTTCTGGCTCGATTCTTAATTTTTAAAATAATTTTAAGTAATTGTTTATATAAAATATCATATTTGAATTAACATTTAAGTTTTAAAATTGTGATTATACATAATATATTATATAATATATATTTTAACTATTTTTAAGTTATATAATATTTAACTATAATATACATTTATAATTTAAAATTAATTATATTATATAATATAATATTACAAGTACATCATTTAACTATTTATTAGTTATGTAATTTTTAAATATATATATATTGCACTTATAATTAAGAATTATAAGATAATTTAATATATTTATTATTAAAAATATTAAGAAAATATAAAGAAATAAAATATAATATTATGTTATATTTAGTCTTTTATATATATATATATATATAAATTAGGATATGTTAAATAACATTGTAAGTTTTCTGTTTTTTATTATTTAAAAACTGAAAACTATTTATAGTTTTTTTTTTTTGTTTATCTAAGACTGTTTTTTAAGAATTTTGTAAGTCTTTTTGTTATTATATAATAAATAAAAATACTCACTCATTTTTTTATACATTTTAAAAAATAAATTTTACAATTAAAAATAATATTAACTATAATAATATATCAATTTATTATACTTAAAAGTAACATTAAAAATAAAGAAATGATAAAAAAATTAATCAATGAACTATACTGATGATCTTCATAAGAGTATTGAATTTGATACATTTAAATAAACCTTATTATTATAACTATTAAATGATACATATGTGTTTATAGAAACCTAATAAAAAATTATTTAAAAAAATAACTGCTTAAATAATTGAGTAATGGTCATTGGGTAATGGGCATGCACTACGCTCGCTGAAAACCCTAAAATTGAAAGCCACTATATATATATATATATATATATATATATATATATATATATATATATATATATATATATATATATTTGCAGTGTTTAAAAAATATGTAAGGAAAAAAGTAAGAAAAAATATAAAACAAAGCTTTAGCTGAACAAGTTTTCATTTTATTTTTATAAGAAGAAAAAAAAAAACTGCAAATCAAAATCATTATGAACATATTCAGTTTAATTTTTAGTGAAAAATCAGAATTTACTTAAAGTATTAAAATAAATTTAACTGGTATAATTTTTATTGATTGGATTCGGGACGCAAGAACTGAAGCATGGCGTAGTACAAACGGCCATGTAGGCAAGATTTTTCCAAGTAAATGAATAGAAAGTGTAAAAAAAAAAAAGAAAAGACCATTGACCGTTGACTTATGGAACTTCCACTTGCAGTCGGAAAACTAGAAAAGCGGGCTTAGTTTAAAGTTGGAAAGAAGTTGCCGTTTGTCTTGTTTCCCAGAACCTCATCTGCAATTACGTAGTTCAAATCAAACCAAACAATTCAAAACTCTGATCTCCTTAATGTCGAAAATAAACCTCATTTTTCTCTCAATTCACTTCTCCTCCCTTTTCCTTTGCCTCAGTCATGCCCAGTCCCAGGCCTATGATCAGGAACAAGCAGTCCTGCTATTACTAAGGCAGTACTGGCAAAATCCGCCTCCTCTTAATCAATGGACCCGTTCAACCTCCTCCTCTCATTGCTCTTGGTCTGGGTTTACTGCACAAACCGCTCCATCACTGGACTTCATTTTACCAACATGAACATCGCAGGAACGATCCCTCCCTTTATTTGTGACCACAAGAACCTTACAATTCTTGATTTTTATGACAACACCTTCATTGGAATGTTCCCTGTGGCTCTCTTTAACTGTTCCAAGCTCCGGTACCTGAGCCTTTCTTTTAACTACTTTGTTGGCGTCATTCCTGATGATATTGACGTCTTTTCCGGGCTCTCATTCCTTGACCTTTCAGGTAATAACTTCACTGGCAGCTTTGCTTGGTCAGAATCTGTTTAACGGTACTTTCCCTCAAGAAATTGGCAACTTGTCCAACCTTCAAGTGCTATCTATGGCCTATAATGGTTTTCTACCCTCAAGTTTTTCTTCCAATTTCACCCAGCTGAAGCAACTCAAGTGGTTCTCGATTTCTTATTCAAATCTATTCGGGGAGATTCTAGAAACGACAGGAGAAATGGTGGCACTGGAGCACTTGGATTTGTTACAATTCTGAAAGTGAAAACAGAGCTGAGGAAGAAGATAAAAACTACAAATAACAAGTTTTTTGAAAATAATACTTCTCTCACACGGAGAGTTCTTTTTACTGATTATTATATATGTAAAAAGAGAGTTACATCAGTCAAATACATGCCACTTACTGCTCTAACAACTACAGCAACAGTCAAATAGCAACTCTCAGCAAATTAAAGAGCAAACTAAGCCCAACCATGCATAACCAAAGGAGCTATTACATCAGTACAAAATCCACAGCTATAAGGACCTAAACATAAACCAAAAAAACTTGTAAGTATTTAGGAAAAATCTCATTACATCAACAGGATTTATTAGGGAATAAATTAACAAGGAATATCCCCAGCAGTTTGTTCTTGTTAAAGAACTTGATTGTCTTGTATCTTTACAGGAACAAGTTATCAGGTGAGATTCCTTGTGTTGTTGAAGCTTTGAACTTAGTTGAACTTGATCTTTCGGATAATAATTGATAGGGAAAATGCCAGATGATTTTGGGAAACTTCAAAACTTATCAGTTTTGAATTTGTTCTACAATCAATTATCTAGTGAAATCCCTAAAAGTATTGGTCGTCTTCCAGCACTGATTCATTTTAGCTTGCTTAGCGTCAATTTGTCAGGTGTCCTCCCTCCAGACTTGGGAAGATATTCAATGCTTAAAACAGTCGAGGCTTCGTCCAACAAGCTTACTGGCAGGCTGCTTGAATTTTTATGCAATAGAGGAAAGTTAGTAGGAGTGTCAGGCTACAATAACAATCTCAATGGGGAGTTGCCAGAATCGCTTGGGAATTGCAGTAGTTTGCTGATGATGAGTATTTCACGTAATGCAGTTACTAGCAATATACCTATTGGTCTATGGACAGCTTCGAATTTGAGGTATCTAATGCTAAGCAGCAATTTGTTCACAGGTGAGCTTCTTGATGAAGTTTCAAGGAATCTTAGAAGGCTAGAGATCAGCAACAACATGTTTTCTGGTAAAATTTCCACCGAAGCATCTTGGAGGAATCTCATGTTTTTTAATGCTAGTAATAACTTGTTTTGTGGCACAATCCCTCAAGAATTAACTGCTTTTCCTCTTGTCATTACTCTTCTGCTTGATAGGAACCGACTCACAAGAGCCATTCCATCCGATATAGTCTGATGTAAGTCATTAACTACTCTAAATATGAGCTGAAATCAACTTTCAGAACCAATCCCAGAGGAAATTGGTTTTCTACCTAATCTTCTCGAACTAGACTTGTCAGATAACCAATTTTCTTAACAAATTCCACCTGACTTTAGCTCCCTGAAGTTAACTTTTCTTAATTTCTCTTCCAATCATCTCACAGGGGAAATCCTAATTAATCAGTTTAGAAAACGATGCTTATAATAGCAGCTTCTTGAACAATCCTAGTCTTTGCACCAGAAATTCATTGCTAAGCCTTAATCTATGCAATTCCAATACCAAAAAATAAAGCAAACATTCAACCCAATCTAAAACTCTAGTATCAAGTATTTCGGCAACAGCCTTTGTGTTAGCTTTGTTACTTTCTTTCTTTGTGATCAGAGCCTACCAAAAGAAAAAACACGTAGTAAGTTCAACATGGAAGCTCACCTCATTTCAAAAGTTAGATTTCAAGAATTAGATATATTTAATAAAGTTTTTGAAATTGTTCAAAGGTTTATTTTGCTATTGATCTGATATCCTTTTTATACAGAAGAAGAAAGTACAGACAAAATCAAATAAATGAGGCAATTATACAAATTTTTATACAGACAGCTAATTTACAAAGATAGAAAGCTGAAATTATGTTCCTTTATTGATATGAAATTATGTTCCTTTATTGATATGCTGAGATTACGTTTCTGATTTGCTAGCTGTTCCTGATATTGCTCTATTATGCTCCTGCAAGATAGGAGTAGCGTCAATAATGCCTAGCTTGATCAGATAACATTAAAATTGTTGTTTGGACTGAGCCTTAGTAAGCGTGTCAACTAGTTGATCAGCAGAATGGACATGAACAATGTGGATCTTCTTTTACTGAACCTGGTCTCGAACAAAGTGGAAGTCTATTGCAATATGCTTCATACGGCTGTGAAACACTAGATTTTGACACAAATAAGTGGTGCCAATGTTGTCATAGTAAATAGTTAGAACTTCCTTTATAGGTGCACGTAGTTCAGTAAAAAGATTAATGATCCAATTTGTTTTAGCAACCGCTCCTGCAATGGCTCAGTATTTAGCCTCGGTTGATGAGCAAGCAACTATTCGTTACTTCTCAGAGGACCAGCTTATGGGACTATTACCAAGATAAATACCATAGGCCAAAGTGGATGTTCAATCATTGTGATCACCTGCCCAGTCAGCGTTGGAGTAGACATGAAGTTCAGGAGGTCAAGTCCAACGAAGTAGAATACCATAGTCCATTATTTGTTTGAGATAGCAAAGAAGTCGCTTAACTGCTTGTTAATGTGTTGTGGAAGGACAGTGCATAAATTATGAGAATTTATTGAGGACAAAACTGACGTCCGGTCAACTGAACGATAGATATTAGAGTTTTCCAATGGCTGTTCTATATTCTTTTGCATCTGTTGGAGAGGGACCATCTTGAAGATGTAGGGGAGCACTAGTACTCATTGGACTGTGCACCCCTTTGCTCTCATGCATATTGTATTTTCATAGCAAGTCCAAAATATACTTAGATTAAGATAGAATGATAACAGCAGAACATGGAAGAAGAAAATAGTTGAGATGGCCGAGATCCTTGGGAGAAAAGCATTGAGAGAGAGTAGAAATAACATTAGAGAGTGCTTGTTTATTATTGCCAGTTAAAACTATATCATCTACGTAGACCAACATATAAATGACAGTGCCTATATGATGGAGTATAAAGAGTGAGCTGTCAGAGTGAGATCTTTGGAAACCACAGTTAATAAGGAAGAGCTTCAACTCATCATACTAAGCGTTAGGTGTTTGTTTAACACCATAGATGGCTTTTTGAAGGCGAGACACATGAAATGGGAAATCTGGATGTTCAAAACCTTATGGTTGGCACATAAATACTTCATCATGAAGATTTCCTTACAGGAAAGCATTGTTTACATCTAGTTGTCACAGCGACCACCCTTTTTGAATTGCTATGGACAAGAAATACGAACAGTTGTTGGTTTAACAACAGGAATGTGGAATGAAAGTCAATACCTAGTCGTTGTGTGAACCCTTTCACAACAAGTCGCGCTTTGTACTAATCTACTGTTCCATCAGCTTTGCGCGTAACACGAAAAAGCCATTTACATCCAACAATGTTTTTGATTTGGATGAAGCGGAACAAGGTCCCATGTATGATTTTTTATTAGTGCATCAAACTCATCTTTCATGGCTACTCTCCATTAAGGGTACTTTTATGCTTGTTTAGTAGTGGATGGATGTATGATTTCAGAGGTTGTGGCCATGTAATCAAAGATTGCTGTGGGTTTGAAAATATTATGTTGAGATCTTGTGATTATTCGGTTTGGTGGGGTTAGTGCAAGAGGTGATGGTAAAGTATTAGAGGGTTCATGTGAATTAGATGGTGAAATGAGTAGGTGATTTTGAGAAGTGTAGTTATCAGAATGGAGGTGGCAGGTAACTGGTTGTTGGTGTGGTGAGTGAGTTGAGAATTATGCTGAGAACTTAGAATAGGGAACTAAGCAACATTGACATTCTGTTCTGATAGCTGAACGTGATCTGCATGAGATGGGGTTGAGTGGGACATTTCTTGAAGGGGAGGACAAGTATTTGAAGGGATAGAAATGGGCAGTGGGGTGGACAATAAGCTTGGGTTAGTAAGAGTTGTTGTTTCGGTGGAGAGATTGGAAGGATACAATAGAGTGTCATGCCATGAAAGGTGGGTGGAGTTGGGATGGACATTTGTAAATATTGTGGTAAAAGGAAACTGATCTTTGAAAAACTTAAAATCATGAGATAGAAATAATTTGGATTAAATAGGATCGTAACATTGATGACTATGATGAGTAAGAGAGAAACCAAGATAGACACATGTCTTGGAACGGGCTTATAGTTTGTGTTTCGTATATGGTTTAACAGAGGCAACAGTCATAGTTTGGATTCTTCCCAAAAAGAGCCTGATATGGGGATTTGTGATTCAAATTCGGGTTAGGGAGACGGTTGATAAGGTATATGGCTGTATGGCAAGCAAAAGGCCAAAGTGAGGGTAGGAGAGAGGCTTGATGAAGTAGAGTTCTGGCTATCTCAATGATGTGGCGATGATGCCGTTCTGCAAAGGCTACCCATTGGGGAGCGTAAGGTGGGGAAAGGAGTTGTTGAATGCCATTTGTAGTGAGGTATGATTTGAGACTGTGAAATTCGCCACCACCATCAAAGTAGACAGTGAGGATTTTGGTGTCAAAAAAAATTTCAACAAGAGTTTTAAAGCTAGAGAAGATGCTGGTGACCTTACTTTTGTGTCTCATAATATAAAGCCATGTATATTTTGTAAAGTGATCAACAAAGATGACATAGTAAATTTTTTTGTCCACAGATAAAACTGGAGATGGACCCTAGACATTAGTGTAAAGAGATTTAGTGCTATTTAATGATGTGTTAGAAAAAAGAAGCCTGTGACTTTTATTACAACAATAAGAATTACAAAATTGAAAGGTGTCTGATGTTGAATATGGTCGAGAGAAATGATGTAAGATACTTTTTAAGATGCGAATATTTGGATAACCTAGCTAGCCTACGATGCCACAGGGAAAGGGTTGGTGTTGTGGTGGTCAAATTTGCAAAATACTGGGTTTGCTTGGGGGATTGTCCAACGATTGGCCACTCATATAGATCATCTTTATTCAGGCCGCATGCTAGAGGTGCCCTCGTGCTCAGTGCCTTCACAACAAAAGCTAATGGAAAAAATTCAATGGAAGTTTGATTTTGATTACCGAATTTGGAAACTGAAATAAGATTTTTCTTAATAAGAAGAGCACATAAGACATTATGTAAGTTAAAGAAACAAGTGGGAGAGATAAGAGTAGAGGAGCCTATGTGAGTTGTTGGAATTGCAGTACCATCACCCATAGAGATCTCATCAGCACCATTGTAATCATGTGGGAGAATGAGATTTTGAGGGTCTGCTGTGATGTGATGGGAAGCACCAGTATCAAGGACTCGAGGATTGGCAGTAGTGTTGGATGATCGATTTGCAAATAGTGCCGTTGCCTCAAAATGATTGTGTGACTTGGAACGGCAAACACGCGCTTCATGGCTATACTTGTCATAGAGTTGGCATTGTGCACGTGGTTGTTGATTGGCAGGAGATGATGGATGCCAAGATTCTTGAGAAAAAGCATTGAATGATTGCTGAGGATGATTGTTGTTTTGGCATTGAGGCTGTTGAGCATTCCATCGACGATTGTTTTGGTTATTTGTGGTGTTGCAGTTGGTTCGTTGTGCAACTTGGGCAGTAACTGGAATGGGCATTTTCTTAAGATCTTCATGTTGGAGGAAAAGATCATGATCAGTAAGTTTATCAAACAACTCTTCGTAGGAGATGGGTGTATCTCATGCATGAATTGCTTCACTTATCTCGCGATATTCAGATCCTAAGCTGTCATACCTTATCCCTCTGTAAGGCATAATATGATCCCGTAGTTTACCTAATGAATTATTGAACTTCACCTACCGATAACCTATTAAATATACTATAAAAGATTTTAAAACAATTCCATTTCTTATTTAAACGAAAATGAGGATAAAATAATTGTTAAAGGGTCTTTAGGTTGGTTATATGTCATAAAATTTATTTAAAATAATTTAGCATTTTTAAATTTTTATGGAAAATCCGCGTGGTG
The DNA here is from genome assembly GCF_030052815.1 of Hevea brasiliensis. Taxonomy (NCBI): domain Eukaryota; kingdom Viridiplantae; phylum Streptophyta; class Magnoliopsida; order Malpighiales; family Euphorbiaceae; genus Hevea; species Hevea brasiliensis. Next base: position 17,820 of record NW_026615172.1, read on the forward strand.
ACGGCTAAAACTAGGTGAAATCAATTTATAAAAATGTATCATGTCACACCTTACCTTTCCGTAAGGTATAACATGATCCTGTAGTATATCTAATGAATTACCGAACTTCGCCTACCGATGCCTCATTAAACATACTACAAGGGATTTTAAACTCTTTTCCTTTCAATTTAAAATGGTGGGTCATAGTTCTTAATTATTAAAATCCTTTAATTGGAATTTATATTGAAATTGAATTATTGATTAATTTAAAATCTCCGCAATTTTTGTAAAAATTTCGGTAGAGTGCCGGTTGTATTTGGGAAAAACAATTTTTCAAAAACCTGTGAAAAACACTTCCAATACATATTTAAATCCCAACCTCCATTATTCTCAAATCAAGTCAATCTCAATTCAACTCAATTTCACAATTTTAGAGTACTCTAAAAGAAATTTACATACTGCATTTATATATATAAAAAAATAAATATAAACAAGTTTATATTACAAAGTTTACATTAATCAAAATAACAATACAACTTTTAGACAACTGCTTAATGTATACATATGGATACATAAAATTAATTTACATCAAAAGAAAAAATTTACACAGGGTATAATTAATATACTCGGAAAAGAGTCCAACTAATACTTTAATTTCAGCTCCAAGCAGCTTGCTCTGTTGCCTTGTTCTTTTCCTTATCTGCGACAGCAAAACACGCTATTGTTGAGTAATAATACTCAGTGGTATACAACTAATTTTAAATTAAAATCAATTATAATATAAATCAACAATTCACAACAAAATAAAATTTTTATAATTTACGAAGTAGATTCAAATTTCCAGAATCACCAAGAATCGTTTATTTCAAATTAATAATAATCATTTATGTAAATTCATATTTCATTTAAGATTCACAATTCATAAAATAAAAGTGTTGCCAAGGACACACAGTCTAGACCATGACACAAAATTTCACGATCAATGTCGTGTTGTACACCACGACAAAGCAAATCACCTCACTAACCGTTATTAATGAGGGAAGGGCTAGCTAGCTAATGAGTACTCATACATTGTCATCCTACTGTGTTGTACACCACGACAAAGCAAATCACCTCACTAACCGTTATTAATGAGGGAAGGGCTAGCTAGCTAATGAGTACTCATATATTGTCATCCTACTAACCGTTATTAACAGGAGACATAATTAATGTTAATTATCCAATCCTGAATAGCCGTTAGTATTGGGGACTTCCGAATGGGACTGTCATGCTAACTGTGGTTTAAAAACAATTTACAAGATTTTCTAATCACATAATTACATTTCAAATTCAATAATCACATTCGATTCATTTTCAAATCCATAAGATATTGGCAACACACAATTCATAATTGCAATGGGGAAATTATAATTGCAAACCATTATCATTTATTCAAAATAATTTACAAAATTAAAATCAATTGAATCAATTTAGTTGTGTACAAACCTCTAGTGAGTCGCCTCTTTGCCTTGACTCACATTTTTCTTTTCCTCCTTCCCAGTCTCTTTTTCTATTAAAACACATAATTTACAGTGTTTCAATACCATTCCTCATAAGTAATCCAATAATTAAATTCATACACACTTGATTATACTTTTAAATTTGCTTAAAATGGAGTTCTTTGTGTTTGGCATGTTGGGGTTATTATTCATTTCACTATTTAAGTTAAAATGTTGACTTTTTCATACTTATTAGGTATGTTAATTCTAATTACACTCACATACCACATTTTGGGTTACAATTGTGTTGGCATTGATTGCCAATTAAATTTCCAAACTTCCAAAGTGAAATTCTAAAATTTTAGTTTTGGATCTCTTAGTTCTACTGTTCCATTGAACCTTCTACAGTGGAAATTTGGCCAACTTTCCTTCATAAAAGTTGTTCCTTATTATCTTAGCTTCAATTCCCTTTTTGAATCACTTCATTTAGAGTTTTGTAACTCAAGTTATAACCATTTAACCATAATTGGCCGGATTGACTAAAGTCCAGATTTCTAGGCAAATTTTAGGTTCTAGCAGATTTGGTGTCTCAACTTTGGTTGGCAATTTGATTTGGTTATGGTCAAAATTTGAGTTTGGTTTCTTCATGAAAGTTGTTATTCTATGTCTAATCTTTTCATTGATATAAAAATCAGGTCATTTGGACCTTTCTGCAGCAAGTTATGACTATTTGAACAAGTACTATTTATATAATCAATTCTATATAGGGGCAGAGTACCTAATCCGAATTCAACCCAATTTTTCATCAACTTAAGTTCAGTTTTAGGACTAGGTTTCTCCATGAAAATTGTTTCTTTGGGTCTTAATTTTCATCTCAAATTGGCTTCACAACAATTGGAGCAACAGAATTGCAATTATGGCCATTTGAGTGGACCATGGTCAGGCTGTCCAGATTGGAGGCAGCGACACATTCAACCCTAAGACCATTCCATGCATTCACATGCACTCCCAAACACACCAATTGACCACTTTAACATCAATTTGGTCAATTGGCATCAATTACTCAAATTCCCCAAAATTTTCCCTAAAACCCTAAGGGTCAAGAACCCTAATTCACTAATTGCTTCAATTCATGAAATCAAAATATATCATTTACATCTACACACTCAATCAAGCATGAATACACCTTTAAGTCTAACAAATTCCATCAAATTGATAAGTGCATAATTTATTAATTTTACTCCTATCACATTTAGTGTTTCTAGTATATTTTTATGCCTAATTCAGTTGATTAAAGTATAATTATCATTTAGGCATATTTTTAAATAGTTGTTGGAATAATTGTGTTAAATGGAGAAATTTGCAGCATTTGTATTAATTTGACCTTTACTGTATTTTTCAAGTGTTTCTAAAGTTGTGGGTCTCCGAATTGAGTGCTGTTTAATTTATTGAAAAGCAAAATTAGAGCACTACAAATGACAAAGAGGGACCAAAGCCCAAATTAGTCTCCAAGATTGACAAAATGAGCTATAGATCTATTGCAAAAGCCCATACTTGATTTGTCACGACCAGTCTTGGGATTTATTTTATATCTAGAGCTTTGGAGGTCCAAATGAAGCAACCCAGGCCCAATTGAACCTTAAGAGCCACCTCTACAATTGTTGTGAAGGACTAGAAGCAAGATAAGGCCATTTTAATTGTAAAAAATGACAATAAAGTCAAAATTATGGGCTGGACTGTTTGTCAGAATGGGCTGGACTGTTTGTCAGAACTAGTTTTGGTTTTTAGTCCATAACTTGGGCTGTAGACCTCAGATTTGGGCAAATAAGTACTCGTTGGAAAGCTAAGAAGTATGGCTATAACTTTCCTGAAGAAGGTAGAGGTAGATTCAAAAGGGAAGTGGCTGAAAAACTGCAGTGATTGTAGAGCAAAAAATCTGTCTTTTAAATTTCAAAACTTTTCCAAGTTTGGCTCTTATTTTTGGATTAGGTTTTCTAGTATAAAGACCATATTTGGGCAGCAGCCGAGACACCATTCAGACCTTCGAACACCATAAAAGACCTTCACTCTCCATTCTCTTTTTAGATTTCTTCTTTATTTTTCTTCAATTTTCTGTAAGCCATGAACATGAGTGGCTAAATTCTAAATTCAGTTTAAGGGATTTTAGTTCTATTGCATAATTTATGAGACTAGGTTCTTAATTTAAAATATGTTTTTTTGAATATCTATTTGTTTCCTGATTTAATTATTTTTGATCTAGTGAATGATTTGCTAAAAAGGCCTATTAGTTAATTATTTGATTTGATCAATTCCTAATTTATCTTCATAATCCGTAATTGTTATGTAAGATTGAATGTGAGTAGCAATTAGGTTTTATTGATTATGATTCAAGTTTTCGATAATAACCTAAGGAAACAATATGATGAATTAAATGATTTATGCTTTATAAATCATTGTTCAGCTTAACTACTTCCTGTTCTTAAAGCAGTTATTAATTTGATGAGGATTGCTTAATACCAATTTAGTTAATAATTAGAGTCAACAAGAGTGCTGGGCTCGAATTGATGAGTATAGGGAAGTTAGGGGTTTTACCTCGCTGTTTGGTAAATCTACGTTAAGTATTCAATAAGAGATAATTGTATTTCTTTTATCTATGATCGAATCATGCATTGGAATGCGAATTACCTTGAACTGAAGTTTGTTTAAATTGAGAATTTTATATTTTTAGTTCTTTAATTTCTAAACGTGATTTTTTTGATTTATTGTTACAACCCTCCCACCTTTTCTTTTCCTGTTACACAAGTGTACGAAATCTAGTAACACAGTCTCTAGAGTTCGACCTGGATTACCACTTGCTACAGAAATATTTCATTACTGGTAATTTCAGTTAATTTAATTTTTGGTGGATTCAACAACCATCACAAACCCTAATCATTCACATGCTGGCTGAAATCCCTAGGTCCCATACATGTCATTTTTTTGTTTAAATTTCAACAATTCTCATTTAAATTAAATTCCCAAGTATGAATTTAAAGAGAGAAATTGAAAGATTTCACTAACCTTAATAATGCCTTTCACAATCTTCACTTTCCTTAAATTTTCTCCCAATTTCTTTCTTCAATTCTCCTCTTCTAGGGTAAATTTAAGTGTTTTCTATGATTTTTGGGTAGGGTTTATAGTGGCAATTCAAGGTTTTAGAAGCTTGAATTATTTGTTAATGGAGGAAGTCAGATAATGAGAGAGAGAAGAAAGAAAGACCCTACGGCTAAAGGAAGAAGAAAATGAGAATTTATTTTTTTTATTTGTCTCTTATATACATAATTATCCCATACTTAAAAAATTTAGAAATTAAAATTATTAATTGTATCATGCTTAAGTAAGCATGATGATGTCATAAAACTTTATTCAAAATTTTCTTTTCTTTTCTTTTTCTTCACTTCTTCATGTTTTTAATTCTTTTTCATAAATTTAATTTCCTATATTTTAATGGACATTTAGGCCAAGAGTTACCTCTAAGAGTGAATTGACCAAATTGCCCCTTATCGGTCTGATCTGATTTTCCAATAACACTGTATTGCTTTCATAACCTTGATCTAATTATTTGAGCTTATTTTCAATTCTTTTCCATAATTTTCACAATTTCTCTAGTTTCACAATTATTCTTAGGCCTGGGGTGTCATAGTGTCCCACTCGAAAATAGGACAATGACTGATCTCGCAGTCACTTCCCGGTACGGTCACCTATCGCTGTGACCCTTGCTCATTTAACTCTTTATGTCTTGTTTTTCTTATTTTCATTTTTCCTTCATATAATTTCTATTAATTTTTATTTATAGCTTTTCCAGATGACTTAAATATGGTTCTACGCCTCTTGACTGTCCAGATCAGTACTGGTCACCGGAACAATGAAATATATAGGACTAATGAACATAGGGGTGTTACAATTTTCCGTCCCTTAAAATAAATTTCGTCCCAAATTTTACCTGATCTTAGTCTCTGAACAGCTGTGGGTGCTGCCTCCTCATGTCCTCATCACATTCCCAAGTAACTTCCTGGCCTGAGTGATGGTTCCACAGCACTTTAACCAGCGGTATCTATTTATTCCTCAGCTACTTCACCTCATATGCCAGAATCTCTATGGGTTCTTCCTCATATGTGAGGTCTGGATTTACTTCAATCTCTTCTACTGGTAGAACATGAGATGACTCTGATCTATACCTCCTCAACATGGACACATAGAAGTAATTATGTATCTTTTCCAACTCTGGAGTTAGTGCCAATCTATATGCCAAAGGACCCACTCTTTCGAGAACCTCATATGGCCCAATAAAGTGAGGACTCAGTTTTCCCTTTCTGCCAAATCTCATAATTTTCTTCCAAGGGGAAACCTTGAGGAATACCTTGTCACCCACTGCATATTCAATATCTCTCCTTTTCAAATCGATGTAGGACTTCTGATGGTCTGATGCAGCCTTGAGCCTATCTCTGATAAGTCTGATATTCTCCTCTGTCTGCTGAATAATTTCTGGGCCAATCAGTTTTCTTTCACCCACTTCATCCCAACACAGAGGAGTTCTGCACCTTCTGCCATACAGAGCTTTATATGGAGGCATCCCAATACTTGATTGGTAGCTATTATTGTAAGCAAACTCAATCAAAGGCAAGTGTGTATCCTAATTACCTTCAAATTCAATCACACAAGCTCATAGCATATCCTCCAATATCTGAATCACTCTTTCAGACTGGTCGTCTGTCTGTAGATGGAATGCCGTACTGAAGTTCAAAATAGTTCCTAGGGCTCTTTGCAAACTACTCCAGAATCTAGAAGTGAACCTTGGATCTCTGTCTGACACAATCGATACTAGCACTCCATGAAGTCTCATTATCTCATTCAGGTACAGTTTAGCCAATCTATCCAAGCTATAATCCATCCTCACAGGCAGAAAGTGAGCAGATTTGGTCAATCTGTCCACAATGACCCATATTGCATCATGATTCTTCTGTGTTCTCGGAAGTCCTATCACAAAATCCATCATAATTCTTTCCCACTTCCACTCGGGTACTGGCAGTGGATGTAGCAAACCAGCTGGCACTTGATGCTCTGCCTTCACTTGCTGACAAGTTAGACATTTGGCTACATACTTTGCTATGTTTTTCTTCATTCCATTCCATCAATAATGTTCTTTCATTATTTTGTATATTTTAGTGCCACCAGGGTGCATAAAAAAAAGAGAGTCATGTGCTTCTTTCGTAATAATTTGCCTCAATTCCATATTGGTAGCATATCCTCCAATATCTGAATCACTCTTTCAGACTGGTCGTCTGTCTGTAGATGGAATGCCGTACTGAAGTTCAAAATAGTTCCTAGGGCTCTTTGCAAACTACTCCAGAATCTAGAAGTGAACCTTGGATCTCTGTCTGACACAATCGATACTAGCACTCCATGAAGTCTCATTATCTCATTCAGGTACAGTTTAGCCAATCTATCCAAGCTATAATCCATCCTCACAGGCAGAAAGTGAGCAGATTTGGTCAATCTGTCCACAATGACCCATATTGCATCATGATTCTTCTGTGTTCTCGGAAGTCCTATCACAAAATCCATCATAATTCTTTCCCACTTCCACTCGGGTACTGGCAGTGGATGTAGCAAACCAGCTGGCACTTGATGCTCTGCCTTCACTTGCTGACAAGTTAGACATTTGGCTACATACTTTGCTATGTTTTTCTTCATTCCATTCCATCAATAATGTTCTTTCATTATTTTGTATATTTTAGTGCCACCAGGGTGCATAAAAAAAAGAGAGTCATGTGCTTCTTTCGTAATAATTTGCCTCAATTCCATATTATTAGGAGCACACATTCTACCCTGGTGTAGTAGTAAGCCATTATCATTCATTGAAAATTCAGGTTTCTTGCCATCCCGAGTTTCTTCCATCAATTTCACATACTTTTCATCATTTTGTGCAGCTATTTTTATCTGATCAATCAGCACTGGTTTCACTTGCCAAGTAGCTATCATCTGTCCCTCATCATCTATCTCCAAACTAGCATGCAGTGCTCTCAACAAATGTTCCATAGATAAAGGGGAAACTCTTAAGCTTGCCATAGTTTTATGGCTCAAAGCATCAGCTACCACATTCGCTTTCCCGGGCTGGTAGTCTATTAGACAATCATAGTCTTTAATTAATTCTAATCACCTCCTCTGCCTCAAATTCAGCTCTTTCTGGGTGCCCAAATACTTCAAGCTCTTGTGATCTATGTAGATGTAACACTTTTCCCCATACAGATAGTGTCTCCAAATCTTCAGAGCAAATACTATGGTAGCAAGCTCCAAGTCATGTGTAGGGTAGTTTCTCTCCTGTGGTTTCAGCTGATGTGATGCATATGCAATGACATTTTGGTCTTGCATCAGTACACAACCTAACCTGTCACGGCCCAACCTATGGGCCGGACCGGCACTAGGACCTGGGTCAGCCTAAAGCCCCCGAGGCCCGTAGTAAGCCTAACTATTACTCAATCCAACTCTAAGGTCCATTTGGGCCCAATTTCAAGAAATCAACCGGACAGAGTTCGGCCATAAAATGGACTTTTCAACGGGGAGTTTTTAACTCACCCAACCTGTAAACACGATAAATAATCAATTGGGGAGCTCAGCTCACTCTCCACATACTCATATTATTATAAAAATAAATGGGAGCGCAGCTCCCTCATCCAGTCCATCAAACATGCATGTGATAATAATTTTATAGGTCCAAAATAACAATTTATATTACAGACCCAAATCAATTAAATACTTCTAACACATGCGGAAATTCTAGAAGTTTATAGAATTACACAAACATGAATAGACGACCTGCGAGGGAGAAAAGCAGGTTAACCTCAAAAATATCCTCCTGTGGCCTGGAAAAATATTGAACAGGAGTGAGCGTTCGACTCAGAGAGTAAAATATCAATTTTAACCATAATCTCTATAACTATCTAAAACTAATGCACCCTGTAGAGTGAAATGCAACAACAGCAATAATTTCACATCATAACAGCAAAAAGGTAATTTGGAGCACTCACACACCCAGTAATATCAATCATAATATATGGGAGCTGATCCCCTATACAGCTCTCTTAAATCCAACCTGTGCCAGCGAAGAACTCAGCTCGGACTTCCACTTAATAACCAAATCGGGGTCCCAGCGAAGAACTCAAGCCGTGTCTACCCCGAAGGACCGGGTCCCAGCGAAGATCTCAAGCCGTGTCTACCCATCCTATCCATAGCCAACACCACATCACACGCACGCCAACGCACGCACACTGCTCCAAATTACCACAACAACATCCATGGCACTTTAACAGTTATGAATGCAACATAAATCGTGCCTAGAGTTTAACTACATAAATATATGCATATAAGTGATGCATGGGCATGCTTGAACATATAATAATATCGAAATTATAATTAAAATTAATATTTTACTCACAGACTTGACAGCAGTCACTGTGGCGGCTGGGCGGAGGAAGAAGGCTGTCCCGGCTCACCTGACAATTTTATTACAATTATTTAGTAAATTTGACTCAATACAAACTAAGAAAAGACCAAATACGTCCTAAGTCGTGCCGAAAATCCGACAGAGTCTCCCCTATACCTAGGACCTACCCAACCTGCAAAAGGGCTCAAAACACACTTCTATATTCATAACCCATATATCCACAACTCAATCACATCACACAGCCCCTCCTGGGCCCATCAAATCAGTCATCCATCACAATATGTAAAATTTCAATTTAGTCCTTATAATTGATCATTCTTGCAAAAACTGCCCAAATAAGCTCTAAAAATTCTAAAACTTTGCCCCGCGGTCCTTAGCAATATTACTAGGCTATTGCAAAAAGAATCATAATTTTCTAAGCTACCACGAATATTTTATGAATTTTTAATCTCATTTAAGCACTAGAAAATTACGAAAAAGTAAAGTTCGGGCTTACCTATGCCGATTCCGACTTCGGGGACGCGCTCGGGATGTCTGACAATGGTGGGGTAGCCAAAATCTCGATCCAATCCGGAGACTTTTTCGGTAACCGGTCTGTCTGGCCGGAAATTCACAGACCCGGACAACTGTCGAATTTCCGCGAATTGAAGATACCTACACGAAGCCCACAACACGGGGGTTAGTACATAAATTTTACGAAATTTTCTAAGCTCATTTAATGCTCGAAAAAACACTGCGAAGTTCCGTGGGACCCACCGAAAAACGGTGTCGAAAAATTTTGAAATTTATATTGCCGCGAAGCTCTCGACGAGTGGAGTGCTCTGGTACTCTCGGTTTTATCGTGGGGTTCACGGTTTGCGAGAAATCTAGCTCAAAAGTTGAAATAGGCTAAAAACTTCCTGGGCAAAAATTGGACAAATCGCTTAATGGATTTTGGTGTTATTGGTGTCTATGGAAAACTCTCGACGAGGAGATGGATTTAGATACAAGACCCGGTCCGATTGGTGGCCTGATCGGCCGGGAAGATGAAGCGACGCGCTTGGGCGTCGCGTCGCTTCGGGCGCCTTTTGCTGGCGTTCCAGGCGGCGGCCGACGAGGGGAGGTGGCTGGGGAGGAGCGCTGGTGGGCTTGGGTGGCAGGGGAGGCGGTGGCGCGGCAAGGGGAGGAGGGAGGAGAGAGAAAACGGGAGAGAAAGAGAGAGGGGTCGGGATGCGTGCGGGGAGGAAGAAAAAGGAAGAAGCCGGTCTGATTCGACCGGTCCGATCCGATCAGGTTCGATTCGACCGGTTCGATTCAGAATACAAAATTTTGAATTTTTACTCTGCCTTGAGATCGAAAACGAGGTCCAAAAATTCTGAAAAAATTTCAGAAAACTAAGAAAAATTCGTAGACTCCAATTATATTTTTAGTTTTGTCACGTGGTCTTTAAATTAATTTTTAAAAATCATCAAAGTTTTTATTTTCGGAAAATCGAACCCGATTTCTAAAATCTGAAAAATTTCAAATAATTTCCTAAAATTCAAATAAAATAAAATATTACTATTTACCCAAAAATAATAAATTTACAAATTAGGGGTGTTACATAACTCATTATAAGAAGCATCGCTATAAACAGTGTATTCTTTACCCGGTATAGGTAAAGTCAGGACTAGAGTTTCAGTCAAACATCTTTTCAATTCATCAAAACTTTGTTGGCATTTATCAGTCCACTAAAATTTCACATCTTTTTGAAGTAGCTTTGTCAGTAGAGATGCCAACATAGAAAATTCCTTAACAAAACGACGGTAGTATCCAGCTAAACCCAGAAAACTGTGAACTTTTGTAACATTCCTGGGTGGCTTCTAATTAAGGATAGCTTCAATCTTACTGGGATCCATCTTAATGCCTTGAGCTGACACAATATGCCCCAAGAAAGAAATCTCTTTCAGCCAAAATTCACATTTTGATAATTTAGCATACAGCTGTTTCTCTCTTAAAGTCTGTAGCATAATTCTCAGGTGCCTATCATACTCTTCTGCATTCCTCGAATATACTAAGATGTCATCAATAAACATAACTATAAATTGGTCGAGGTATGGCCTGAAAACAGTGTTCATCAGGTCCATGAATGCAGTTGGAGCATTAGTTAACCCGAATGGCATAACCAGAAATTCATAATGGCCATATCGAGTTTTAAAAGTAGTTTTTGGAATACTCTGCTCTTGCACCCTCAACTAATAATATCTCGATCTCAAGTCAATTTTGGAGAACACAGCTGCACCCTTCAACTGATCAAACAAATCATCTATGCGGGGCAACGGATATATGTTCTTTATTATCACCTTATTCAACTGCCTGTAGTCAATACACAGACGGAGAGTACCATCTTTCTTCTTAACAAACAACACTGGTGCTCCCCAAGGTGACACACTAGGGTGGATGAAGCCGTTATCAAGCAATTCTTGCAACTGCACCTTCAACTCGGCAGGTGCCATTTTGTAAGGTGTAATAAAGATTAGGTTCACACCAGGCATAACCTCTATTTCAAACTACACTTCTCTTTCCAGAGGTAACCCTAGCAATTCTTTAGGAAACACATCTGAAAAGTCGCATACTATAGGAATATCCTTCATTGTGGGACTCTCTACCTGGGTGTTTATCACATGAGCCAAATATGTTTCACACCCCTTTCTGATCATTTTTCTAGCTAGTTGTTACACTCATTTCATATAGACATTTTAGGGTAGTTTTGCATTCATTTTGCCCTTATATTTTAGTATATTTTATGTTTTTAGCTTTATTTTAGCTCATTTGTTAAATTTAAATACTTTATATTTGATTTTCCTAATTTTGTTGTTTTTAATAGGATTTTGTGGCAAATCAAGGATCAATGAGTGCATTAGGAAGTGATTTGAAGAAATTTGGAATCCTTTAAGCATAGAGGAAAGTTGAAGAAATCAAGCCTTGAAAGAGCAAACCAGCCGAAATTTGCTTGAGACCTTGCTTAAGGTCATGCTTAGGGTAAAGCGGCATTGATTAAGGTGCAACACAAGTCAAGCATGAGCTAAAAGTCCATTTTACTATAAGTCTGCCGAGATTTCTTTGAAGGTCCGCTTAACCTTAAGTGCATAAAGGCGACTGAGGCTAAATTTGCTAAGAAGTCGCCAGGTTGCCAACCCTAAGCTGCATGCCCGTAACGTGAAAGTGTCACGACTTGGATAATTTTACACCTCATTTCCTATCCACTCCTTGTCTTTTATTTACTTTTAGGGTAACTTTTAGGGACCATATAAATTCATCATTTCATTATTTTTGCAAAGAGGAGAAAAAAGAAGAAGAGGAAAAACAAAAAGAGGAAAGAAAATTATATAGAAAGAGGGAGAGAAGACGCCATTCTCTGGAGGAAGAGGAGTCAGACGAGTTTGGAGCTCGTAAACCAGAGACCTTGGTTCTTCCACCGGGTTTTCCTATTTCATCCTTTTATCATGCTTTTCTTTATTCTTCCATCTATATTTCTTGTAAATACCATAATGAGTGAGTAATTTCCTTAGATTTCAGAGTTGGGAAATATGTTTTAGATTAATTTGTGGATTTGGATTGGGTATTTCCTTATTTTACATAAATATGGGTTTTGATTCCTTCCTTGTGTGCTTGATTTACTTGCCTAATGTTGGTACCCATTGGGTATTGTGTTAATCTTTGATTGAAGGACCGAAAGGTGAAAGTCATTGATAGTTAATCAAGGATTGGAACTTAAAATCACCTAGATTTAGAAATAAACTAGGACTTTAAGAGGAATTAATTATTGGTTACAAAACTTAATGGGTTTTAAAATAATTAAATACATACGAAAGTAGGTTTGGTTATTTTAGAATACAC